>NC_057803.1:565954687-566130457 GCF_018294505.1 Triticum aestivum
TTAACAAACCCCAAAGTTCATGAAGCAAGTATGAAGAAACTCGATACTCTCATGGTCTAAGGAATTATGCAAACATTAACTATCTCTTTGTTATTATCCATTAACTTGTGACGAATGTATCTCATAACAAAACATCAATTCGGGTCGATTCAACACAAATGTTCTTCTAACATTGTGCCCTCAAGGTTGCTGGCATAGACATGCCCATGATTAGGAAAACAGAACCATCATGCAACACTTGAGCTAGTCTTAGAGGCCAGACTAGGAATACATTTTACCGTTTATTATTCCACACGTGCATATGAGTCTTCCTCCGAGCCTCGTGGTTATTGCAGACTCGAGAACCATAGCAGTTGTAGCATGGAACATAAACATAATTATGAACTTGGAGATAAATAATATCATTTATTATTGCCTCTAGGGCATATCTCCTGTAGACTCCCACTTGCACTAGAGTCATAATCTAGTTAATGCTCATGCACTTTACACCTATGGCATACCAGTGTATAAAATGCTTTGCATGTGGTATAGGTTGATGTCCATCGGATCTGACAACTTCAGCTCCATGTGTATCTCTGCATATCCTCGCATTTTCACGCTTTCACAAAATTCATATTTTGTGCGGACTTGGCTTTGTATATATGTGAATCATTTGTCGAAACCTGATTCCTCGGACTGAGCTATGGAGCAACTATCTGCAATAGTGTCCCATTGACCAAAGCCTTCTTGGAACCATACTAAGTTCATGAATGAACTATATGATTCAACATCTTTCTCTTTGTTGCTTCTAAAGCGGCAACATACTTCGCCTTTGTCATAGAATTCGCCGCAGTAACTTGTTTGGAACAATTTCCAACTAACCGTGCCACCATATTGTGTGTTACACAAAACCCTAAATTTAAATCGAAATTCGCATGGAGAAATCATGAAGACTGTATCGACGTAACCTTTTACAATGAACTCTTCATGATCTCCACTTGCGAGGAAACATGTCATAAGTGCTACTTTAGTACTCAATGACCCTTTTTCACTTTTGTCCCATGATCAGTACTTTTGATCACTTTGGTATCTATACTCGCAACATCTTGGGAGTATTGGACATATCTGGTTGTTTTACATACCATGGAATACATGATTAATCCAAGCACATGAGTGTGTGGAATCTCCATCATGTATTTTGCTCATCGGTGTTTTGGGACACTGATTCTTGCAAAAACTCTTTCCATGTGACTTCGGCAAGAATCACTCCTTGTCGTTCTTAGTGCTAAATGGTTTTAGCATCTTGTCAATATGTATTTTGCTCAGCCCCATTAGGTAAATCTATCTCCATAGATCATTATGCCTAATATCAAGGCTATTTAGCCCAAGCGCTTGATCGGAAAACTATTTTCAAATTAAGTCCTAATTCGTGTCAAGAAATTTATTTCCAATTAACAATGTGTCAAGGACACAAGGTTTCAGAAATATCATTATGTTCCCACTTACTTTCTTGAAACCACAAGCATCTTCATTACTCATTAATGAAGTCAAACCCCTTTGACCATTCCATCAAAAATGAAGATTCCAACTCCATTTTGCTCTCTTCTGTCCATTGCTGGAACTCTGAAGTTTGCATACTTACTAGCATACTCTGGACTGACAAAATACTCTGGATTGTATCAGATACAAGTCCTAGGTTGTATTTCCATTTCATGGGAATTATTTTGTCATCCATGTTGCATATCTCATGTTTGAAATATGTATTAATTGCTAGTTTAACCCGAACCGACTTTAAGCATTGCTACGGTGAGACAATCTCATTGTAGTCAACTCCTTGAACTTGTTATTGCAACAAGTCGAGCTTAATGGATAAAACATTTTTATTCATATCAGTTTATAGTCCCATTACAATCCGTTAGACTCCAAGTCTTTCGGAGGGTTTATCAAGATTTAAATCTTGAATCATTTATGAAAACTATCTCAGATTATATTGGCATTTAGCCAATTCCGGAGTCAGGGCCCATCAACGCTTCCTTGTGTATCATAGGTATACTGTTGTCTAACAACATTTTCTCGTTTGCGCACCTGAGAGGTTTGCATGAGCTTTGCCTATGTTGTTCAGCTGCAAGTTTGACCGAAGTCCATTCATCTTATGTAGAGGCTTCCGTATCAGTCGCAGTAGGAAACTCTGGAATCACTTCCAAGGTTCCTTTCCTTCGACCTGATGATGAAGATACTTGTTATCTAGTCGAGTTGCACTGTCCTCCCACTTACCCTTTTGCAAGAACTATTCTCTTTAAAAGCATACCGTTTTGTGGCAAAAATCCTTTCCCTCGGTATAGTGGTGGGGGGAATACCCAATGACTTGGGACAACTTACAAAGTAGCACTTGTCTGATTTGGAAAAGGTTTGTAACCTTTTACACAAGCCCCATATTCCAAATGATAAGAAAAGATATAACATGGTTGGGTGTACCATACCATGCCGTCATTTCAACAGACCTGATGGAGCTCTTTTCAGTGTAAAAGCCACAGCCTCTAAAGCATTACCTTTTTAAAAGTGATAATGGCAAATTTATTTATGTCATCTTTGATCTTACCATGTAATAAATGGTTTGATTACATCTTCACGGACATTCCACTCATAGTGGTGTTCCTGGAGGTGTAAGTTATGAAACTCTTTTCACAACTCATCAGACATTTGCTAGACTTGTAACTCGGATATTCCTTTCTGCAATCAAATTGTAGAAACATAATTTCCTTGTTACAATAACTTCTACTGCATTTTTGAAAACCTTTCGAATGATTTCAAAAGATCCATACTTACGTCTCATCAAGGAAATATCCATATATCTACTTGAGTCATTTCTGAAGAGATATAAATCCACTACTTGCAACAACATTTATTGTACTACACACATCAAAATGTATGATCACCAATAAGTTTGTTGCCCGTTCCTTATGGCCTGTGAACGGTATTTTAGTCACTTCTCTTTTCGGAGGAAAGTTGCAAGTGGCACATGATTCAAAATCAAACGACTTCAAAATCCATCATAATGGAATTTTTCCATGCGGGTTTCTCCAATGTGACCAAATGCAGTGCCACAAATGTGTGGCATTGTTTTAGTCTTGCGACATTTAGCGTCAGTGTTATGGATGTATCATATTACCATCAACAATCATAGCATACATCTCATCCCATGACAGAAGCATGGCCCTTATGTTATTCATGATTCTGAACAACAATTGTTCTTTTTATGAACAACCCTTTTGCAACAACATTGTGCAATGGGCTAGAGTGAATGAAACTCTAAAAATGAATTATGGAAGTAAACACAGAGGAAATATATTATTATCATTATTCATAACATACACCTCATTCACAATGAAAGTATGTCTCTTCTATTATTCATAACATCGAACATCAAAAGTTCTCTTATGAACAACCTTCTTGCAAGATACTTTATGCAATGGGCTAGAGTGTGTAGAACTCTAAATTTTTTTATGAAAATAAATACATATGGTAATACACCGATGTAAGATATAGTAACATTTACTATGTCCCATGTGTGTATCTAAACCTCATTCCTGCCCAGTCTTTCATGCGGTAGTAGTTCTTGCATGGATTCGCAACAGAATGTAATCGAGCGGGTATCTTTGTGATAAACTCACAATACACAAGAATTAGTGATTAACAAGTTTAATCATAATTCCCAAGAACTATTTCTTCTGACCAGCCTTCTATACATCAATAACTCGTATGACATTCATACATATGAGCTGGACATTCCAGTCTTCACTCCTTTTGCCTTTATACTTCTAACAGTTTAACTTTTAGTATTTCTCCTACTCGCAAAAGAAGCACCCAACTTAAGAGTGGCATTATCCCCGGACTTCCTAGGCGTGTAAATCATACTAACACCCTTTAGACATCTCCTTTCTCTTTAAGTTGTTGTTTTATTCATCTTTCATCATATGACAGGCGTTCTTCTGGATCCATCTCTTATCGGTCAAATGCCCAGTAAACACTTTACTAATCCTTTGCAAACAAACATTGCTTTGTTTGTATCTGAAAACAATTTTCAGTTCCATGAATATCACATAACTATTCCAAACTTTCGAAGTTTGAGTTTCATGGAAGCAATCATATTGCACTTGACCATAACGGAATTCTAGCTTTTGGATCAAAGGACGAGAGTCTCATCATCCATAACATTTAGCAGGAGTATACAGAAAGCATGAGATAGGACAAAGTCCTTATCGACACTTTTGAGGACAATCCTCACATTACGTTACCAACCTTAAAGTTTTAACCAGATATTTAACAACTATTCAATTTTCAAAGGGAAGGTGGAAACGTGAGCCATTATTCTACCATTATTATGCTAATCACACCTAGACGATGTTCAAAATTAATTGAACTATGAATTAAACATGTTGATTCAACAATGCGCTCCCACTCAAATCAATATCTCTCATAATTGGTTGTGAGTGATACAAGATCCACATTTCAATTCAACGCCATTGATGTGGACATCACTGATGATGAGAATTTCAATTGGTAAGAAAACTTGCCGATCACATCTCCATGTGACACTTGTTCATCTTTCGATGGGTGTGTTCCGAGCTCAGGACGATCCTGCCTGAACGTCAAAGACAACCAAGTGATCTTGCTGTGAGGTCTGACCTCACCCGCCTCATTCCTCCCGATTCATTCGTACCCATGTGGACATGGCGCACCCTGAAAAGATACGAATTACAGACGGTGCTACACTTGGGTGAACACTAACTACTTTGATATTTTGAAGTGAGAGATCACCCTAATAAAAAGCAAATACCGCGCAATCAAGAAGGGTGCATCAAGAGGGGTAAACATCTCAGGCAATTCATAATAGCATGATGTGGTATAGCCCCTTCTGACGGAGAAGTCTTTCATTTCTTCGTCTTCGGCATTCGTGTCGGTGTTCACCTTCACAAAGATTGCCACCACCCTGTTGATGCAACAGATAATATTGCTATCTCTATAGCTAATAAAATAAGTGCATTACTTAAGGTTGACAATCATATGGCTCCACCCATCATGCCGAATCATGACACGCAGGTCATGTTAATCAAATTACATCATATAGTCATCTCATACATAATCGAATTAGTATGAGCACTGCTATACCACATCACATGAACACCCTGCAAAACCAAGTTAGACGCCTCTAATCAATTTACGCAAAATTTTATTTTACGTGACTTGTTTTGACTTAAACCACAACTACCAACGTTCAGCATCAAGTATGATAGTTCATGTTGCTAGATTAACTTTGCGGGGTGTATGAAGCACGAGATAATAAAATCTCGAACCCCATACTAAACTTCGTCATACGCATGACCCCCGTGCAGATCATATCTGCATTGCCATGTCATCTGCGAAACATCCATCTTTCTTTAACTATGGTGGAACCGAAAGAACTATTAGCACTTCGTTGATCTATCAATCAGCATACTCAGGAGCAGCATGAAAGGATCACGAATTGCCAGAACTTTGTGAGATTCCACCATGCCATCAAGATTAGGATTTATGCAAATTCAAGGGAAGTAATAAGAACATCGGGTAACCGATTTCATCTGCTACCTGCACAAATAATTTTCAGTAATAGAACTCATCTACTACAAATTATATTGTGCAACACCCATACATCTCTATGTATTCTAGTTTGAAACCTGCATCTACGCATAGCACGGCTCTGATACCACTGTAGGGTAACGCAGCAGAAAACAAAAAATTTCGACCTACGCACCAGCCCATGACCACTATGGAGACTGCATACAAGGTTTGATCTTTTTTGTTACCGACTCGTAGCGCAGCGGGAAGTAGAGTCGATGATGATCGGCGGTGCAGCTCCCCGCAGCTAGGATTTACAACCTCCCAACCGCGAGGATGTATACCCTCATCTGCCCCTCGGACAGCCCTCCGGGAGGCGGTCGGACAGCCCCCCATACGTTATCGCGGACAGCCCTTCGGGAGGACCTTCGAAACTCGGACGGTCACTCAGTCAGCCCTTCGGGAGGCACTCTCGAACTAAGATGGAAACTACGATCTCTCTACAGAGTTGCACACATACGGTGTCATCTATCTGGCAGGGCTTCGCCATCCAGAACTAGTTCCCACCGGAACCCAGAGACCCTTTCGGCTCTACGAAACTATTTGGCGGGGAGGGAGAGAGAAGCCAGATCATTGCAATGGCACTTGTATGTGAGAAAGAGTGTGTCTTTAGGCAGCCCCCTCCACCCCTATTTATAGGCCAAGTCCAAGGGTGGCTTCTCCAAGAAGCCAAGGGGATAATACCAAAAGGCCCTCAAGGTGGCTTCTCCAAGAAGCCAAGCAAAAAGCACTTTCACTATTCATGACGACATTTTCAGCATCCGTTCGAACTGAAAATATTTATGTGGGCTCAGAAAATTTCTAGTACCCACTAAAATAATTTTCAATGCGTTCCGAAACAATTACGGTTTAGTGATTTTCATATGCGAAAAGTAAACAATAATGCGTTATCACTATTCATGAAGAAAAAAAATTCGCGTCCATTAAATCCAAAAATATTTCTGTGGGTCTTAGAATAATTCCAGTACCCACTAAAATGATTTTGGATTCATTCTGAAACAATTTCAGATTAGTGAATTTTATCTGTGAAAAATAACCAACACGGTACCGACAGCTCCGAAACATTTTCGATTTTTTCCCAAAAAATTCCCAGAAGTTTCCAGAATAATTCTGGCACCCTTCAAGAATTATCAGGCGTGTCTCGAAACCAATTTGATTTAATGGTAAGTCCTGAAACAACTTTTCGGTTTTTATGAAACTATTTCGCTATTCTCTCTCTGGAACTCTTCCATTGTCTCCGAAACTTTTTCGGCAAATTTCTCTCAGACTCCCTGTCTAGTATTCAACAGATAGATGACCTTTAAGCGTGTGACCCTATAGGTTCGGTGAAGCATAGACATGGCCGGAACACTTTCGATCAATGATCAACATCGGAGCCGTGGACACCCATATTGACCCCTATACCCACACGAATGAATATTCGAGTGAACCTCTAGTTGCCATGTGCTATTCCTGTTGCTTCACGATATGTTACAAATACCCAAGGTGAGATTTACTTGCATCCCAGTGGATCAACAACTTGTCCACTATGCTAGTTACCTTGTTACCGGTTTTGTTCTCTTTTCTCGTTCCCGTGTTCCGGCATCCCCGTGATCAAATCACAAAGTGTCTGGACAGACGATGATGGATACCGTAACACCGAGAGGGCCCAGAGATATCTCTCCATCGTCGGAGGAGAAAATCCCAATCTTGAGCTGTCAAGTTACTTGACACACTTTCCATGAACCTGTAAGCCGCCGTAATAGCCACCCATTTACGGATGGCGTTTAACAAACCCCAAAGTTCATGAAGCAAGTATGAAGAAACTCGATACTCTCATGGTCTAAGGAATTATGCAAACATTAACTATCTCTTTGTTATTATCCATTAACTTGTGACGAATGTATGTCATAACAAAACATCAATTCAGGTTGATTCAACACAAATGTTCTTCTAACATTGTGCCCTCAAAGTTGCTGGCATAGACATGCCCATGATTAGGAAAACAGAACCATCATGCAACACTTGAGCTAGTCTTAGAGGCCAGACTAGGAATACATTTTACCGTTCATTATTCCACACGTGCATATGAGTCTTCCTCCGAGCCTCGTGGTTATTGCAGACTCGAGAACCATAGCAGTTGTAGCATGGAACATAAACATAATTATGAACTTGGAGATAAATAATATCATTTATTATTGCCTCTAGGGCATATCTCCTACACTTCCTTCTCCCATTGTTCGATCATCTTCTCCATGGAGGAAACAAGCCGGAAACGACCCCGTTATTCTTGCCCTGATCCGAAAGATGACGTGATGGAGGAACTCATTGATCGGTGCGATGTCATCACCTCGGCTAGCATGGCTGGTTCATTCAAGACCATTCTCGACTCAACTAATAACATCATTACAAGCAACCCAAGGGTCCAGGAGCAGTTTATTCTCCCCTATCTTCTTCGCCCTGACCCTGCTGACTAGCGCGGGGATGACGGAAGCCTCGCCTTGTGCAAGTTGATGCCGCTTGCTAATGATACATTTGATGTTAAGATGCCATCACTTGAGGGCAAAGCTTGGGTAGGCGCAAATGAATATTGGGTTGTTTATATTGGGTAAAACTATGAGTGGGAACTTGTGAATGTGTACACTCGTCACCGGGTTCCACTCCCAAAAATCTCAGACTGCCCAGAGGTTGAGCACACAGATGATCTACGTGAGTTCAAATATGATCAGGGTGAGTGTCGTCTATGGAAGATAGCAATTTGTCGACTTCCCAACCGCTCTTGGGATTACACGAACTATGAAGTTGTTGCTATCATCGACAAGCTTGTTGCTGTCCTTACTTCCACGCCTCGATGGATATTGCTCAAAAATCAATTTTTGTACACGGATGAGTACTGTGATGCAATTCAATACGAGGGTCTTGTGTTTGTTGCCACCACTCGTGGCACTGTTTTTGCATGGAATCATCATGCTTTCGGTACATTTGTCTTCCACCGTAATTGTAATTGTTTCATCCACATGCATGCGGGTTAGCTAGTTTCCCTTTACTAATTAACCTTCTTGTGTTTCCAAGGTCATGTGAACATTCCACCACGTATACTTGAAAAAAATTATAACCAAGGGGGAGATGAAGGTGCTGATGATCATGAGCATGAGGACGAGTAGGACCCATATACTCAGTGGCGCCTGGCAACTTATTCCGATGGATCACCTCTTCTTGTTTGTATACAGGGCACTGCTGATGTTACTAAGGAAGCATGTGTTGTCTCTCATGGTCGCACTCTCCGGACCTATTCCAACATTCGTTGCAGGGTATTCGGGATGTATACTAGTGTACTAGCGCCAACACCTTCTCTCTGGTTCAGTATTGAAAGTCTTGGAGGAAATTCGCTCTTCCTTGGACAAAACTATCCAATGATGGTGAAAGGCGATCCAGCAGCTGTTGACACAATGTTACTACCATTTATGAGAAGCAACTGTATCTATACCTCAGTCATTGCTATGCTTCCCTACCATCACAATATGGGTCCTGACATAGCCCACTTCAGCTTGGATGATCGGGCCTGCATTGGTCTTGAGATTGACAGAAGTTGGCCCTTCCCAGAGAACCACTTCTGGTTCAAAGCAAGTGTTTCCAACGCCGACGAGTGGTTGAGCTGAAATTCATTTCATCAGTTTGTTATTTGTTGTGTGAAAAAAACTTTACTTTACTAGAATGTTTTGTTGGAAATGATCTATAATCCAACGTGTATCCTCGTTGTCGTTGTGGGTTGATGACTAGTTGTATGTAGTCAATGGTACATTTGCATATGCGTTCATCAACTCACGCCTGCTAGTGGTGTCCATATGAACAGTCCTAGTGATTTTAATTGCAAAAAAATAGATGGTGCTAGTGATTTTTAGCTGCATATTTTGACAAATCGCAGTGTTACAAGGTTGACAAATGTCAATGTTACTAGATAAACAAATGTCAATCTTTCTAGTTTGACAAATAGCAACATACCTAAAATGATAGATGCAAATCTTACCCAATTGTTTCTACGTGGTTGCACACGGGTCATGCAAAACAACCGTTTGCGTTGAAGGGATGCACAAATCCTGCACTGCGAGGGAAGACCATAGCTCTCACTTTGCATACGGGTGTTCTAACTAAAACATTTGCGATCAAGAGCTGCAGAAATCCTGCTCGGCAAATTTTCACTTGGCTTCTTGGGGAAGCTGTCAGTTTGCATATGGGTGTTCTAACTAAAACATTTGCGATGAGTGATTTATATTTAAAAACCATTGACATTTTTTTCAAAAGAAAATCGTTTGATAAGTCTGTACATTAAGAGAGAAAAACGCAAGTTCGTTCAAACCATATCTTTCATTCAGTCACACTGTGAATTTGTATCCATATGATCGAGAATTTGAGATACAGTATTAAACCCCCAAAAACTATTTATGGCGACGGAGGCGGCGTGTCGCGCCGTCGTTGTCGTCCTGCGAGACGCCGTTGTTGAAGTCTTCAAGGCAGCACAAAATGTTCACTTGTAAATCAAACATCATGTCGTCGCGCGATCGACGGGCGGGGCGCGGGTGGACGACAACTGATGCCGCTGAGAAGTAGCGGTCGACGACAGCATCCCATGCCGCTGAGGGGGGCACACGCACGGGCACGCGCGGTGGGTGCAACCAAACGCACGGGGACCGGCGCCACGATGTGTGGAATGGCTTGCACGGGTAGGGGCACAGGCGCGGTGGGTGTTATCCGAATGCGCCTTATCTCAAAATGGACACGAAAAATACCACGGCATGTCGGGTGCCATTCCATGAAAGCATGCCAAGTTCCATGAATTTCAGACGAGTTTTGGATTTACTAGAATTTAAAAACAAAGTATCTCAACCTTTTGTCGGCAGTCAGTGGTGTCCTGGTGTTTGAAATTCATTCTGATTTCTTGCATGGGACCTAAGAATGCACCCAAGGACATAGATTTGATTTTTCAACGAATTTATATGCATTAGAGCATGCGCATGTAGTTCAAATTTGAATTATGCACATAAATGCATTGAAAACTCAATTAATGCATAAAATGTCCAAACGAATCCCAAAAAATCCCAAAAATTGACACAACACTCATGTTGTTCTATGTCGACACGAGAAAAAATTTAAAAGCAATAAGAGGCAATGGATATCGTTCCGTCCCCAAAGGCGGGATGTTCCCTATGGAAACCATCAAGCTTGTTGTGAGAAGCTCTGGTTTGTGAGAAGAATATCCCCAAACCTCCCCCAAATGGGACAAAAAATTTACTACGGCATGTTGATGTCGCTCCATGATAGCATTCCAAGTTTCATGAATTTCAGACGAGCTTTGGATTTACTAGAATTTAAAAGCCAAGTATCTCAATGTTTGTGGCCGATTGACCGTTGCAGGGTGTTCGACTTTCATTCCCATGTCTTGCATGGGACCTAAGAATGCATCCAAGGACACATATTTGATTTTTCAACTAATTTATATGCATTAGAGCATGTGCATGTAGTTCAAACTTGAATTATGCACAAAAATGCATTGAAAACTCAATTAATGCATAAAATGTCGAAACGAACCTCGAAAAATCCCAATAATTGACACAACACTCCTGTTGTTCTGTGTTGACACGAGAAAATTTTTCAAAGCAATAAGAGGTGATGGATATCGTTTCGTCCCCAAAGGTGGGATGTTCCCTACCGAAACCATCAGGCTTGTCATGAGAAGCTCTGGTTTGTGAGAAGTATATCCCCAAACCTGCCCCAAATGGGACAAAACATTTACCACGACATGTTGATGCCGCTCCATGATAGCATGCCAAGTTTCATGAATTTGAGATGAGCTTTGGATTTACTAGAATTTAAAAACCAGGTATCTCAATATTTGCGGCCGAGTGACCGTGGCAGGGTGTTTGATATTCATTCCCATTTCTTGCATGGGACTTAAGCATGCAACCATGATCACAAATTTGAATTTTCAACCAATTTATATGCATTAGAGCATGTGCATGTAGTTCAAATTTGAATTATGCACATAAATGCATTCAAAACTCAATTAATGCATAAAAATGTCCAAACGTACCTCGAAAAAACCCAAAAATTGACACAACACTCATGTTGTTCTATGTTGACACGAGAAATTTTTGTAAAGCAATAAGAGGCAATGGATATCGTTCCGTCCCCAAATGTGGGACGTTCCCTACCGAAACCATCAAGCTTGTTGTGAGAAGCTCTGGTTTGTGAGAAGCATATCTCCAAACCTCCCCCAAATGGGACAAAAAATTTACTATGGCATGTTGATGCCGCTCCATGATAGCATTCCAAGTTTCATGAATTTCAGACGAGCTTTGCATTTACTAGAATTTAAAAGCCAGGTATCTCAATGTTTGCGGCCGAGTGACCATTGCAGGGTGTTTGACATTCATTCTCATGTCTTGCATGGGACCTAAGCATGCATCCAAGGACACATATTTGATTTTTCAACTAATTTATAAGCATTAGAGCATGTGCATGTAGTTCAAATTTGAATTATGCACATAAATGCATTGAAAACTCAACTAATGCATAAATTGTCGATACGAACCTCGAAAACTCCCAAAAATTGACACAACACTCCTGTTGTTCTATGTTGACACGAGAAAATTTTTGAAAGCAATAAGAGCCAATGGATATCTTTTTGTCCCCAAAGGTGGGACGTTATCTATCGTAACCATCAGGCTCGTTGTGCGAAGCTCTGGTTTGTGAGAAGCATATCCCCAAACCTGCCCAAAATGGGACAAAAAATTTACCACGGCATGTTGATGCCGCTCTATGATAGTGTGACGCCCCAAGACCGGCGCGCCAGGTGTCCTCCAGTTATTCATTGTTGTTGCCTTGTCATTTTCTTGCGTGTCGCATCTTGCCATGTCATCATCCGCATTGCATCTGCACGTTTTCGAAACTTGCATCTGTCCCGATCTCCTCGTTCTTTCCGTTGTCTGTTCTGAGCCCAGACACACTTGCACGCGCCCGCGACATGTCCGAGATATTAAACTTTTAACACCCACGATGCCGCTAAGTATATCTCCAACGTGTTGGAGCACGACTTAGAGGCATAACCGCATTGTAGGCATGTCGCAAGAGGGGTAATCTTTACACATCCCATGTACTGAATAAGAATGGGATAAAGAGTTGGCTTACAATCGCCACTTCACACAAATACAAGTTAAATATACATCATCCCTAATACAATCAAGGTCCGACTACGGAACCAAAATAAAGAAAGACCACCCCTTTTGCTAGATCCCCGATCGCCGCGACTGGGCTCCACTACTGATCAACTGGAAACGTAACAACACAATGAACACAATCTTCATCAAGCTCCCACTTGAGATCAGTTGCGCACCTGCACGGTTAGCATCGACACCCGCAATGGCTTTTGGAAGTAAACTGTGAGTCATGGGGACTTAGCAATCTCACACCCGCGAGATCAAGACTATTTAAGCTTATGGGTAGGAAAAAGGTAGTGAGGTGGAGCTGCAACAAGCACTAGCATATATGGTGGCTAACTTACGCAAATGAGAGCGAGAAGAGAAGCAAAGCACGGTCGTAAACTAAAAGTGATCAAGAAGTGATCCTGAAAGCTACTTACCTTCAAGCATAACACAAGACCGTGTTCACTTCCCAGACTCCACCGGAGAGAGACCATCACGGATACACACGCGGTTGATGCATTTTAATTAAGTTAAGTGTCAAGTTCTCTACAACTGGATATTAACAAATTCCCATCTGCCCATAACCGCGGGCACGGATTTCGAAAGTTCAAAACCCTGCAGGGGTGCCCCAACTTAGCCCATCACAAGCTCTCACGGTCAACGAAGGATATTCCTTCTCCTAGGAAGACCCGATCAGACTTGGAATCCCGGCTATAAGACATTTCGACAATGGTAAAACAAGACCAGCAAGACTGCCCGATGCGCCGACATCTCGATAGGAGCTGCACATATCTCGTTCTTAGGGCAACACCGGATGAGACATCCTACGAGTAAAACCAAACCTCAAGTTTCCCCGAGGTGGCCCCGCAGTCTACTCGGCTCGAACCAACACTTAGACAAGCACTGGCTCGGGGGGGGGGGCTTAAAATAAAGATGACCCTCGGGAGCGCGACTCCTAAGGGAAAAATAGGTGGTGGTGAGGCAAATGGTAAAACCAAGGTTGGGCCTTGCTGGAGGAGTTTTATTCAAAGCGAACTGTCAAGGGGTCCCCATAACACCCAATCATGTAAGGAACGCAAAATCAAGGAACATAACACCGGTATGACGGAAACTAGGGTGGCAAGAGTGGAACAAAACACCAGGCATAAGGCCGAGCCTTCCACCCTTTACCAAGTATATAGATGCATTAAATAATATAAGAGATATTGTGATATCCCAACAATAACCATGTTCCAACATGGAACAAACTCCAGCTTCACCTACAACTAGCAACGCTATAAGAAGGGCTGAGCAAAGCGGTAACATCGCCAAACAACGGTTTGCTAGGAAAGGTGGGTTAGAGGCTTGACATGGCAATATGGGAGGCATGATATAGCAAGTGGTAGGTATCGAGGCATAGCAGTAGAGCGAGCAACTATCTAGCAAAGATAGAACTTATTTTGAGGGTATGGTCATCTTGCCTGAAATCCCGCAAGGAAGAAGAACGAGTCCATGAAGAAGACAAACAGACGTAGTCGAACGGATCCTCACAAATGCGACGTTAACGGAACCAACCCGAAGAAGCAACACCGGAAAAAATCAAACAACATGGTAAACAACCACCACATGAACATGGCATGATGCACAATCAATTATGATGCATGTCCGGTTTAATGAAGCATGTCATGGCAAAGTGCACAAGCAATCCTACAAATTAAGTGGAGCTCAATATGCAACGAGTTGCATATTGACGGAACACCACATGACTTACTTAGTTCTCTCTCGTTTATGTACTCAACAAAATTAAATGTTGGTTAGCAAGGCAAGGGGTGAAGCATATGAAAACTACCTATCTAGGCAAGTTTAAATGAGGCCGGAACAACAAACAACAAGTCCGGAAACTCCTCATGTGCATATTTTAAGGTTTGGTACTGTTCTGCCCTAAACACAAATTTAGAGTTGTTAAACATGCAAAGCAATGCCACCATGATAAACTATGCATTTTTCTACCCCATATACATATAAAGTTTATTTAAAATGGAGCTACGGTTAATTAGTTATGAAATAAAGCATTTGAACATGGCATATGAGCAAATTAATGCAAACAGCAAGTTAAACATCTCAAACATAGTTGAAAGTTGGATATTATGAAACTAGACAATAGTCTAAGCATTTTTCATATATAAGTTATTTACATCTTATGCACGATTATGAAGTTATTAAATGCATGAAGTTTAGGGGCTAATCTGCAAAACTGCAATTCCCAGGAAAATAGACAAATTCACAGATCTGAAAAAACTACACTGGGCCAAATCTGTTGGCTGGCCCAACACTGCACAGGGGAGGCTCGACGCGTCCTCACCAGAGGGCCCATAGGCCGGCTCGGAGGTGGGCTAGGCAGCGCGCGAGGGAGCTGGGCCGGCTGGCGGTTCGAGGCCCAAGAGCTGCGCTCGTTTCGCTCGATGCGGGGTGAGGCTCTGGGTCCTCCTCCTCGCGCAAGGGCGAAGCAGAGGAGGCCAGCAGGGCGGCGGGATCCAGCCACGCAGGGCCGTGCCTGGAGGAGGAGGCGGATCCAGCCGGATCTGAGGCGGGGAAGGGCACAGACGGTCCATGGCGGCGGCGCTGTGAAGAGAAACACCGAGAGGCAGCCATGAGATAAAGAGAGAGCTTGAAGAGATGGGAAAAGGGGGGAAAGGGAGAGGCGACGGGGTCCTAGATCAATCGAGATGGGGAAGGGCGGCCGGCGTGGTCGTGGGGACTGGGTCGCTGGAGTGGCACGGAGACCCAGCCAAGGCTGACTTCTATCAGTCCCTGTGAGAAGACATAGAGGAAGAGAGAGATGAGATGATGGAGATGAAACAGAGGGAAGAAGGAAAAGGTATAGGCGAGCGAGTCTTGGCCTGGCGCTTCGGTGGCGTGGAGCTGCGGCCGGAGATGCTGCCCTATGGGCGCGCTGTCGCGAGGCGCGGCGGGTGCTGGACGCGTCCGGGAGCGCAGAAGTGAGGGGATCGAGGAATGGAGCGCGGTGGTTGGTCGGGCACGGAAATAGAGAAGAGACAGTGGGGTGGCGGCGGCTAGGAGGATCCCCAGGAAAAAGGGTTAGGTTCAAAATGGACTAGGGGTAGACTAAATATATACATCACGGATTAGGTTAGGGGCTATCTCGACCCTACGATCACAATCGGACGATCACGGATAAAATAACTAGGGAGTCCAAATAAGAAAACGGTGATGTTTTGTAGATGTTTGGGGATGATCCGGACACAATGGTGACGACTGCCCGGGTCGGGTCCAGGGAAGTTTCGAACGCGCACGTGAGGGGTCGATGCACTGTGCGAAGAGGGGTTTTCGGACCGAGCGATTGCATCGGACGGCTCTGGACGCGAAGAGGGGTAGGTGGATGGACTAGGTGGGTTGTGGCGAGGCTGAGAGGAGAGAAGAGAGAGAGAGGGCCCGGCAGTAGTTTTCGGAGACCGTAAATGTCCGACGTTAGACCGATTATAATGCCGCTATAGTTATCCGTTGGGGCGTCAAACGGACTCCGAAAGTGATGAAACTTGGCAGGCGGCCTACCTACACTGAAATAAGACCGCACGCCAACTTTCAACCCCATCCGAGAACATTTTCCGGGCACTTAGAAAATAATATCTCGGACATGCCGCGGGAGCGTGCAAGTGTGTCTGGGCTCAGAACGGACAATGGAAAGAACGAGGAGACTGGGACGGATGCAAGTTTCAAAAACGTGCATATGCAATGCGGATGATGACATGGCAAGATGCGACACGCAAGCAAATGACAAGGCAACAACAAAAAATAACTGGAGGACACCTGGCGCGTCGGTCTCGGGGCGTCACAACACTCCACCACTACGAGAGGATCTCGTCCCGAGATCTAGAATGGTACCGGCGAGAAACGGAAGAGGAAGAGAAGAGGTAAAACTAAGTTGCTTCTTTGACAAACGAGTGAAACCAATGAACCTTGCGAGGTTAAACAAATTGAAAGAAATAATACAAGGAAGATGAACCAAGTTGAAAACACTTCGTTAGGAAAGAGGAACAAGGAATGTTACTAGAACCTTGTAGGTTGAAAGACATAAGAAAAAGGGTTGCCATGGACAAGAAGTACATGCAAGCACTCCGGTTGAAACGAGATGTACAAGGAACGATAAAGATCAATTACGACAACACTCTGGTTAGAACAAGATAGAGGAGGAAAAAGAATGGTATAATTTGGACAACACTCCGACTGTAAATGGAAAGAAGTGAACAAGAGCTTGACAAGATAAGAAGATACTTGATGAAATCAACAACACACTGCCTCCGAAACTATTGAAAAAAATGGCACAAGGGGTAAGAAAGATTTCAGACAGCACTCCGGTTGAGAATGGAGGTAAAACTTGATAAGATGAGAGAGCTCGAATGAAAACACGACACTCCGGTTGAACGGATACGCAAAAGCAAAGAACATGATCTTCACAAAATGAGATGATGGGTGAAGAGAGCAACATCACAATGCCTCCGGAACAAAAGTAAGAATGGAATCAAAAGAACGGAGGAGAAAACAACATCTTCTACCTCAAATGAGCTTGAAAAGCATCTTTAGGAGAAGGGTCGAACAGAGTTGTTGGGAAATCAACAACGAAACGAAGCTTGATGTGGGCTTATGGAAGACATCTCAAAAATTATGAGGTGACAACCTGCCGCTCACCGAAAAGAACAATGGATTGGATTGATATGAACAAGCAGACGAGAAACTTATCTCACTCGGAGGATAATTGAAGAACTTGGATCATTTATAAGCATCATAATTAGCAATGATCCTTAGGAAAGCTTTAGGTGAAATATAACCCAAGATAACTCCAATGAAGAGATTGATGGATTTACAATATCTCATTGTTGACAAAATGTGAATCATGAAACACGAACTCAAATTGTGAAAAATGACATAACACCACCTCAAAAGATAAGAGGGAAAGAATTGCGCTTCGGAATACAAGATGAAGAAAACTTGAGCTACTCTGAAAAGAATCTTGATGAACGTTTCGAGAAGGAATTAAATCCTTTATGAACCAACATGTAGAGTCTCCATGAAGAACTCCGGTAACAAAAGGATGATAAAAAGAAAGAGAAGTTGAAAATACAAGGTGAAGCCTTGCGATGATTAGATGGATATGATGAGAGCTTGTAACTCCGGGAAAAGAAAAGATGAACCAATTGAAACCGAGAATTACTTCATCGTTAACAAACTCCGGAAGAATGAATCCATCATTTGGATGAAGCAAGAATAAGGATTATGTTATGCGTATCCTTCACCAATTTAAATTTATGACAAGCAATGGATTTGGCATACTACTTATTCTCGTTGAAAAAGGATGAAGATAGATATAGCGCAACTTGAGAAGGTCTTCAACGAACGGCCGGTAGGGCTTGAGAAACACAAATGAATTGATGATAACAAGAGGAAAAGAATCTTAAACTAACCACCGTAAGAATAGAAAATGAACGAAGAAAAGAGAAGGAAACACCGGGGAGAATTAGAGAACGAATGGCGATACTTGAGGGAATTTAGATATAAGTGAAACGAAGAGATCATGAACTGATTAGAGGATATTTGAACGATTCACCGGTAAGATTGGAAAGAATGAATAAATCTTCTAAAATGATGGTCTCCGGAGAATCAAACTGAAAAGAACCATGCATTGCTCCAGATGGGTGAACAGAATTCTCACAATGAGAACAATTATGAGAGGATGGCATAACGCTAGAACCACGGATCTCTGAGAGAACGAACTAAGATTTGAGAGAAACTCTTCTTCGGTCTTCAAATGTTGAGAATGATGATGATATACACCACCATTAATTGTTGAGGCACTCCGGGATGACGAATAGAAATGTTGAGCCAACGATGAAAAGAATTCGACAGATCTTAGAGAAACACATAAGACCGATGATAATTCATTCTTACATCTAACTTTGAAATGACTTGGAGAATAACTCCGGAAAGAATTAGAAGAGTTAGGTAAGATCCTGGGAAAAGACCTGTGGGTTAGGGCCTACTGAAAATAAACACCGTAGAACGATTTAAAAGAGAGAATGCACCGGTTGGATTAAATGGCTAGAATGAGATAACAACCTCGAAATAGGTTGAACTGATCTTGAAAGACAAGACGAGCCTTCTGAGATATCTTCAGCACTCTGGAACAATAGAATAGCAAGAGTGGATGATTAAGAGGTGCACCGGCATGAGAAAGCATTGAAACAAGGAAATGATATGATCAACAAAGCTTGACTTGAATCCACCGGAGAAGATAAAAGAAACAAAGAATGATGAACTTGAAGCTCCGTTAGTATCTTCTTGAGAATCACTAGATAAGAACATTGACGAAAAAGAATGGAGAGACTTCCCATGAATAAAATGGATAGTAGATTTAGAAATCTGATTCCTTGAAGGAAAAGGGTGGGAGGGCGGGAAAAACAAAGACAACTTCGGACGGATGAAACAAACACAGTTGAGAAACTTAGAATTGATCTTGCAGATGTTGAAATGATCGGATCCACTTGAAGAGAAACACGTCGGTTGAAAAGGATTGACATGACAATCTCGATTATCATGAAAGATTTGTATTCACATAGGAGTATGAGAACACCGCTTAGGAAAGGTATGGAATCAACACTTGACTTTGAAGCAACTCGAATACCACAAACCAAAACAAAAACAAAGGATTGACTTGCAAAATAAGCCGGAACAAACATATGATAGAGATTTCATCCGAAGTTTTCGTGGTGGGGCCCACACGGGCTCGATCGTACAGCACCATCATGTACAAGGCAGTGCACATGACATACGAAGCGTCCCTGAGTCAGCATAGCCAAGGACTCTTTAAGACACAACGAGACCACTGTAAAACCAACCGTGGATAGGCGGACCACTACACGTCGAATCCCAATCTCATATCATGCATCTGTCGGAAAGATATCCGAGGAGCTACTTGAATTCCCACTTATAAACTCTCGAAACTTTCTGGTTATGCAATAAGGTGTTGGGGATACAGGGGAAGCATAATATCTCACCAAAAACTAGCAAATCCTACGTTCACCTGTAACCATCCTTCAACACATAACCAAGAAACCTTCGGAAATCATTTACCTCAACCTTCGAAAAGCATCCGTTATACCAGTTATGGCAATACTCCCAAACTCCCGCCCCAGTACTGGGTGGCGTCAACGTTATCTCACCAACAACTGCATAAAAGAGATTTTCGATGTCGGCGAACTCAGGTATTCCAGAACTGCAACGATAAAATTGTGACGACAACACCTCGGAGCTCAACTCCCCGGGACATTGCCACAACCCCTAAATGTCAGGAGGCACCAAGAACAATGTTCTTGTCACAAAACCATCAGAACGATTCCAAGATACCCGTGTGATCCTAAAAAAATCGTGAAATTTGACAAGAGAAGAGTCAAAACTCTACGTCAGGAGGCCTCACCAGAGCGACGAAGGGACTTAGGAGTAAAAACAATCCTACTCTCCGATATATATAATCCTATAAGACTCAAAACATTTTTCTAGACTCAACAACGCCATCGATTCGATCAAGCAGGGGGCTCCTAAGTCGGGGAAGGCTCTGATTACCAACTTGTAACACCCATGATGCGGCTATATCTCCCACGTGTCGAAGCACGACTTAGAGGCATAACCGCATTGTAGGCATGTCGCAAGAGGGATAATCTTTACACATCCCATGTACTGAATAAGAATGGGATAAAGAGTTGGCTTACAATCGCCACTTCACACAAATATAAGTTAAACATACATCATCCAGAATACAATCAAGGTTTGACTACGGAACCAAAATAAAGAAAACCACCCCTTTTGCTAGATCCCCGATTGCCCCGACTGGGCTCCACTACTGATCAACTGGAAACGAAACAACACAACGAACACGATCTTCGTCGAGCTCCCACTTGAGCTTAGTTGCGTCACCTGCACGGTTATCATCGGCACCTGCAACTGGTTTTGGAAGTAAACTGTGAGTCACGGGGACTCATCAATCTCACACCCGCGAGATCAAGACTATTTAAGCTTATGGGTAGGAAAAAGGTAGTGAGGTGGAGCAGCAGCAAGCAC
Source organism: Triticum aestivum (assembly GCF_018294505.1). Taxonomy (NCBI): domain Eukaryota; kingdom Viridiplantae; phylum Streptophyta; class Magnoliopsida; order Poales; family Poaceae; genus Triticum; species Triticum aestivum. The sequence goes on from NC_057803.1 coordinate 565,975,609, forward strand.
TAGCATATATGGTGGCTAACTTACGCAAATGAGAGCCAGAAGAGAAGTAAAGCATGGTCCTAAACTAGAAGTGATCCTGAAAGCTAGTTACGTTCAAGCATAACACAAGAACCATGTTCACTTCTCGGACTCCACCGAAAAGAGACCATCACGGATACACACGCGGTTGATGCATTTTAATTAAGTTAAGTGTCAAGTTCTCTACAACCGGATATTAACAAATTCCCATCTGCCCATAACCGCGGGCATGGCTTTCGAAAGTTCAAAACCCTGCAGGGGTGTCCCAACTTAGCCCATCACAAGCTCTCATGGTCAACGAAGGATATTCCTTCTCCCAGGAAGACCCGATCAGACTCGGAATCCCGGTTACAAGATATTTTGACAATGGTAAAACAAGACCAGCAAGACCGCCCGATGCGCCGACATCCCGATAGGAGCTGCACATATCTCGTTCTCAGGGCAATACCGGATGAGACATTCTACGAGTAAAACCAAACCTCATGTTTCCCCGAGGTGGCCCCGCAGTCTACTCGATTCGGACCAAAACTTAGACAAGCACTGGCCCGGGGGGGCTTAAAATAAAGATGACCCTCGGGAGCGTGACTCCCAAGGGAAAAATAGGTGGTGGTGAGGCAAATGGTAAAACCAAGGTTGGGCCTTGCTGGAGGAGTTTTATTCAAAGCGAACTGTCAAGGGGTCCCCATAACACCCAACCGTGTAAGGAACGCAAAATCAAGGAACATAACACCGGTATGACGGAAACTACGGCGGCAAGAGTGGAACAAAACACTAGGCATAAAGCCGAGCCTTCCACCCTTTACCAAGTATATAGATGCATTAAATAATTTAAGAGATATTGTGATATTCCAACAATAACCATGTTCCAACATGGAACAAACTCCAGCTTCACCTGCAACTAGCAACGCTATAAGAAGGGCTGAGCAAAGCGGTAACATAGCCAAACAACGGTTTGCTAGGAAAGGTGGGTTAGAGGCTTGACATGGCAATATGGGAGGCATGATATAGCAAGTGGTAGGTATCGCGGCATACCAATAGAGCGAGCAACTAGGGGTATGGTCATCTTGCCTGAAATCCCGCAAGGAAGAAGAACGAGTCCATGAAGAAGACAAACGGACGTAGTCGAACGGATCCTCACAAACGTGACGTTAACGGAACCAACCCGAAGAAGCAACATCGGAAAGAAGCAAACAACATGGTAAACAACCACCACATGAACATGGCATGATGCACAATCAAGTATGATGCATGTCCGGTTTAATGAAGCATGGCATGGCAAAGTGCACAAGCAATCCTAGAAATTAAGTGGAGCTCAATATGCAACGAGTTGCATATTGACGGAACACCACATGACTTATTTAGTTCTCTCCCGTTTATTTACTCAACAAAATTAAATGTTGGTTAGCAAGGCAAGGGGTGAAGCATATGAAAACTACCTATCTAGGCAAGTTTAAATGAGGCCGGAACAACAAACAACAAGTCCGGAAACTCCTCATGTGCATATTTTAAGGTTTGGTACTGTTCTGCCCTAAACACAATTTTAGAGTTGTTAAACATGCAAAGCAATGCCACCATGATAAACTCTGCATTTTTCTACCCCATATACATATAAAGTTTATTTGAAACGGAGCTATGGTTAATTAGTTATGAAATAAAGCATTTTAACATGGCATATGAGCAAATTAATGCAAACAACAAGTTAAACATCTCAAACGTAGTTGAAAGTTGGATATTATGAAACTAGACCAGATTCTAAGGATTTTTCATATATAAATTATTTACATCTGATGCACGGTTATGAAGTTATTAAATGCATGAAGTTTAGGGGCTAATCTGCAAAACTGCAATTCCCTGGAAAATAGACAAATTCAGATATCTGAAAAAAACTACATTGGGCCGAATCTGCTGGCTGGCCCAACAGTGCATAGGGGAGGCTGGGCGTGTTCTCACCAGAGGGCCCATAGGCCGTCTCGGAGGTGAGCTAGGCAGCGCGCGAGGGAGCTGGGCTGGCTGGCGGTTCGAGGCCCAAGAGCTGCGCTCATCTCGCTCGATGCGGGGCGAGGCTCTGGGTCGTCCTCCTCGCGCAAGGGCGAAGTAGAGGAGGCTAGCAGGGCGGCGGGATCCGCCTGGCCGTGCCTGGAGGAGGAGGCGGATCCAGCCGGATCTGAGGCGGGGAAGGGCGCAGACGGTCCATGGTGGCGGCACTGTGAAGAGAAACACCAAGAGGCAGCCATGAGAGAAAGAGGGAGCTTGAAGAGATGGGAAAAATGAGGTAAAGGGAGAGGCGACAGGGTCCTGGATCGATCGAGATGGGGAAGGGCGGCCGGCGTGGTCGTGGGGATTGGGTCACCGGAGTGGCACGGAGGCCCAGCCAAGGCTGACTTCTATCGGTCCCTGCGAGAAGACACAGAGGAAGAGAGAGATGAGATGAGGGAGATGAAACAGAGGGAAGAAGGAAATGGAAAAGGCGAGGGAGTCTTGGCCTAGAGCTCCGGTGGCGTGGAGCTGCGGCCGGAGATGCTGCCCTGTGGGCGCGCTGTCGCGAGGAGCGGCGGGCGCTCGACGCTTCTGGGAGCGCAGAAGCGAGGGGATCGAGGAACGGAGCGCGGTGGTTGGTCGGGCATGGAAATAGAGAAGAGACAGTGGGGTGGCGGCGGCTAGGAGGATCCCTAGGAAAAAGGGTTAGGCTTAAAATGGACTAGGGGTAGACTAAATATATACATCACGGATTAGGTTAGGGGCTATCTCGACCCTACCATCGCAATCGGACGATCGTGGATAAAATAGCAAGGGAGTCCAAATAATAAAACAGTGACGTTTTGTAGATGTTTGGGGATGATCCGGACACAACGGTTACGACTGCCCGGGTCGGGTCCGGGGAAGTTTCGGACGTGCACGTGAGGGGTCGGTGCACTGTGCGAAGAGGGGTTTTCGGACCGAGCGATTGCATCGGACGGCTCCGGACGCGAAGAGGGGTAGGTGGATGGACTAGGTGGGCTGTGGCGAGGCTGAGAGGAGAGAAGAGAGAGAGAGAGGGCCTGACAGTAGTTTTCAGAAACCGTAAACGTCTGACGTTAGACCGATTATAATGCCGCTATAGTTATCCGTTGGGGCGTCAAACGGACTCCGAAAGTGATGAAACTTGGCAGGCGGCCTACCTACACTAAAATAAGACTGCACGCCAACTTTCAACCCCATCCGAGAACATTTTCCGGCCACTTATAAAATAATATCTCGGACGTGTCGCGGGCTCATGCAAGTGTGTCTGGGCTCAGAACAGACAACGGAAAGAACGAGGAGACCGGGACAGATGCAAGTTTCGAAAACGTGCAGATGCAATGCGGATGATGACATGGCAAGATGCGACACGCAAGAAAATGACAAGGCAACAACAACGAATAAATGGAGGACACCTGGCGCGTCGGTCTCGGGGCGTCACAGATAGCCTGCCAAGTTTCATGAATTTCAGACGAGCTTTGGATTTACTAGAATTTAAAAACCAGGTATCGCAATGTTTGCGGTCGAGTGACCGTGGCAGGGTGTTTGACATTCATTCCCATTTCTTGCATGGGACCTAAGCATGCAACCATGGGGCACACATTTGAATTTTCAACCAATTTATATGCATTAGAGCATGTGCATGTAGTTCAATTTTGAATTATGCACATAAATGCATTCAAAACTCAATTAATGCATAAAATGTCCAAATGAACCCCGAAAAATCCCAAAAATTGGAACAACACTCCTGTTGTTCTATGTTGACACAAGAAATTTTTGGAAAGCAATAATATGCAATGGATATCATTCCGTCCCCAATTATGGGACGTTCCCTACCGAAACCATCAAGCTTGTTGTGAGAAGCTCTTGTTTGTGAGAATCATATCCCCAAACCTGCCCCAAATGGGACAAAAAATTTACCATGGCAAGTTGATGCCACTCCATGATAGTATGCAAAGTTTCATGAATTTCAGACAAGCTTTGGATTTACTAGAATTTAAAAATCAAGTATCTCAATGTTTGCGGCCGAGTGACGGTGGCTGGGTGTTTGACATTCATTCCCATTTCTTGCATGGGACCTAAGCAGGCAACCAAGGACACATATTTGAATTTTTCAACTAATTTATATGCATTAGAGAATGTGCATGTAGTTCAAATTTGAATTATGCACATGAATGCATAGAAAACTCAGTTAATGTAGAAAAATGTCCAAGCGAACCCCGAAAAATCCCAAAAATTGACACAACACTCCTGTTGTTCTATGTTGACACTAGGAAAAAATTTGAAATCGAGAAGAGGCAACGGATATCATTTCGTCCACAAAGGTGAACGTTCCCTACCGAAACCATCACACTTGTTGTGACTGGTTTATGAGAAGCTTATACCCAAACCTGCCCCAAATGGGACAAAAATTTTACCACGACATGTTGATGCCGCTCCATGATAGCATGCCACGTTTCATGAATTTCAGACGAATTTTGGATTTACTAGAATTACAAAAGCAAGTACGTCGACGTCTGCCGGAGACCCACAGTGCCATGGTGTTCGGAATTCATCCCCATTTCCCGCATGGGACATAAGCATAAACCCATGGACACATATATGATTTTACAACCCATGTTGTTGCACCGGAGCATGTGCATATAGTTTAATTTTAAATTATGCACGTGAAATGGCTAGAAAACCAATTTAATGTATAAAATGTTCAAACGAACCCTGAATAATTCCAATTCTTTTATGACACACATATAGTTGCATGTTCCCTGCAGATAAAAGGTCTAGCAATTCAAACACCGTCCATTGCCGATGTGACCCATTATATAATTCTAATCAAGATAAAAAATCAAGTTGATTGCACATAGTTTATTATCACGAACCGTGTAAGATGCAACACAAAATATCCCGGAGCACCGTCGTTGTATAGTACGCCTATGGCTTACGCGAGAAGGTGCGTCGGCTACAGTCCACAACCGGCGTCTCAAGCAAACTAGCTCACTCCCCAAATATCATTTTCACTGTTCAATCGTCTGTGGTGAAAGATGGGCACGTGGACTCGCGTCATGAGCGAAACTTCGGGCATTTCAATTCTTCCTACATCATTAGAATCTGGCCTTCTTAACTCATCATCTTCTAACACTTCCAAGTGTTCCTCACCCCACTTCCCCTTCACAACATTAAAGCAATTGTTGACATACAAGTCATCATCCCCTTCTGATATGGCATTGTCACTATCTGGAATCTTAGGCACATATCAATGTCACTACCCTCTTCTTCTAAATCTGGTGAGCCTCCACTTGAATCATTGTCATCAACCTCAGCTGCATCCACATTGATCACTGACTTGACTTTCTCCTTTAGTACTTCAGTTGCTATCCTGAAACCTTCCCCTGATTTAGGTTTGATCACATTCAATTGATTCATAGGGTAGATGACTTGAGGGAGATCTTGAATTGGGAACCTAACTACATCATCAAGATCCCTGATAGAATCATCATGTTCTAGAAAAATATCCATTAAATGCTGTCCAAATGTCACAAAAGCTCTCATGTTATCTGTGGCAGCCTCTCCATTGATCACCCTAAGCCCATTTGTGATGACTTGAAGACTTGGCATGGAACAGTACACTGTCATCCTTCCTTCCTTCTCATACACTATCTGCTCTATGAGATCATCCACATCTGGGGTGACCATGTGTTCCTGTCTATGTTATCAAACCAGATGCTCTGCCCTCCATAGTATTTTTTGCTTCTGCCTTGGCCCATGAAAAAACCTCCATGCCATATTTGAATAGAAAACATAGGATCATCATCACCTGCAATCAATAGATGGAGTTGATCAGTATAACATATTCACTCACAAGTTGACCACACGCCAACTGAGCAAAATGTGTCAAAATGTAATTGATTGTGACCACAAGTTGATGTCCTAAAAAATAAACACTTAGTTAACATGTGTTTCAGAATTTCAACATTTGATTGTGAATTGTAACCACATAAGAAAGTATCTGAATTTTAGCATGCATCTCTCCATAATGTTAACCTTATCTGAATGTACCTGAATGTGCTTCAATTTGAACTACTTCAACAAATTATATCAGAATTGGAGCCAATTAAATACTGAATATAGAACTTGAAATATGCACCAATCAATTCATAATGGAAAAAAGATAATGTTGTATAAGATTACACATATCAGTGCCCTGCATTGGAAGCAACTACAACAAAAAGAGCCTGCTTTAATTACAAACTCCTCTCAAATCAGTACAAACCCTACTCAATTCACTACAAACCCTAGCTCTCATCAACATATCGAATTATATCTGCAATCTCCCCCAAACCCTAGTCAATGGCACCCATTCTCGAGCAAAAACCCTACCTAAACCCCCCTAAAAAAACCCTGGCAAAACCCTATCAATACCCTAGCACTAACCCCTTTCTCCATAATATTTTGACATTCAAATCCATGGAATCTGGATATGGACGGTCGACTATGAATGGAAACACATGAATACAAGCTGATTATGGTAGAGGCTCGCGGGTTCTAACCATATTGTGGTGGCTGTTCGTGTTTCAGGCGAGGAACAGGGGCCATCGCCAGAGTAGACGTGCGACGCTGCCTTCCCTTCTCGTGACGGCACGACCTCCTGCAGCCTCGCTCCTGATGAGAGGAGAAGTCCACGATCACCTCCACCTTCGATCACTGCCTTCGACGATAGGAAAACCAAGGGTCTCCCTGCCTCGACCACAACAAATAAGGAAACAGAGTAGGGAGGAGCTTTATGCAAAACAGAGGCATCCAGGACGCGAAATTTGCAAAATAGCCCCCCCCCCCAAATTAACTCGCGAGTGGAAAAAAACTTGCCTTGCTAGCATGGCTGGTCAAAAGGTCATATCGTACACCAGCCGAGACAAGTATGCTGACACAGCGTATGCGGTGACCAGTGCTGTTAACTAATACGATATAAAAAAAAGCACAATAATCTAGGTATTCCATAATCCAGTGACCAAAATGAACTTTGTGATCAAATACAGTTATAGTGGGTGAATTTAACTCCCAGAGTAGCCAACAAGTACCAACAGGACTCCGTCCCTCTGAGCAACCAGCCACCCACCACCCACCCACGCCCCCACCATGCCACAAGAGAGATGCCTCATACTCGTCGGTGTCCCTAGCACACGACCGCAGTCACCACCACCAGCACTAGTGTCTGGAGGGGGAGTGGGAGAAGGACGGGTCGTTGCCGGCTGGCCATGGACCTGGGCGGCATGTTGATGGTGGCTGTGAACGCGGTGGTGGGCGGTTGGGACCTCGGCATGCTCGGATCTAGGCTGCTCAAGCACGGGAGGGGCAATGCGGTGGTAGAGGCTGACGAGCATCATGAGCACAGCTGGGGTAGCAGGCCAGCCGCCAAGCAGGCTCGGGTCGCGGCCTTGGCCAGGGATAGCGGCGCCTTGTCCGAGGCCATCATGGCAGCCACGCCCTACCTGCTCGGCACCTGCAGCCTCGGGCACAAAAGCAAGAAAATGCTTAGCTTCTCCTCCTCGCAGCCGTCCTCCTGCCCCTCCACCACCGCCGCCACTGCTGCTCTACTACAGCACACCCGCTTCTTGCTCAGGTGGGTTTGCACACGTGCTTGCGAAATCTTGGCCTTTCTGTATCTCAGTTACTATTTTGTTTTACTGATTGGTGCTGCCGTGATTGGAAAGCTCCCTTGGGATTCGGAGTTTGGAGTGTTTGTGATATTGATTTATTCTCGGCAGTTTTTTGTGCCATCCATTAATAACCCAAAATTGTAGGGGGTGTTTGTAGCCTTCTTCGATAAATAAGAGTGCCGAACCCAACAAGGAGCTAAAGGTAGAACAAATATTCCCCCAAGTTTTATCGACCGCCGATACAACTCTACGTACACTTTATGTTTGCTTTACTTAGAAAAAGTGTAAAACTATTTGGTAGGAATAAAACTATGAGTGCTTTGGGAGAATAAAACTACGAATAAATTGCAAGGTAATAAAAGTAAATAGCTTTTGTCAACAAGGAAGTCATTTGTCCCTAGGTGATCATTGTTGCAATTTTATATGAGGGAGAGACATGAGCTAACATACTTTGTCTACTTGGATCATATGCACTAATGATTGGAACTCTAGCAAGCATCCACACCTACTAAAGATCATTAAGGTCGTGAAACCCAACCATACAATTAAGTATCAAGTCCTCTTTATCCCATACACAATGATCCCCAAACTTGTGTATGTGCTTTTGTCACTCATGCCACCCACCATAAGAGAACCATTAACATATTGCAACACCCTACAACGGGGATCCCTCGGTTTGTGTGACACGGAGGGTACCGTAGGACAACACCAAAATAAAATATACAACTCAAACCAGTCATGATCATCTATCAACCCATAGGACAAAACAGATCTACTGAAACATCATAGGATAACCGTAGATCATTGGAAAATAATATATGGAGTTGAGCACCATGTTTAAGTAGTACGGCGGGGAGAAGACGTGCTACATCGCTGCATAGAGGGGGAGAGAGTTGGTGTTGACGGTAGCAAGATTGTTGATGTAGATCGCCGTCATGATCCATGCCCCGGCGGCACTCCGGCGCCATCGAGAGAGAGGGGGAGAGAGCCCTTCTTCTTCTTCTTCTTATTCCTTGATCTCCCCCCTAGATGGGAGGAGAGTTCCCCCTCTGGTCCATGGCCTCCATGACAGCGGAGGGGCGGGAGCCCTTCCGAGATTTGATCTGTCTCTCTGTTCTCTTCTGTTTTGTGTTCCTATTTTCTGGCCGAAAACCGTTTCTTATATTCCTGGAGATCCGTAACTCCGATTGCACTCAGATTTTAACACGATTTTTTCCAGATATAAGCTTCCTTGCGCCCGAAGTAGAGATCCAACCGACATACGAGGTGAGTACAACCCATTTGGAAACGCCAAGCCCCTAGGACCCGCCCTGATGTCTTGTGGGGGGCTGTGGGTCCCCGTTTGCATTGATTCCAAATCCCAAAATCACATATATTCCAAAATAATTCTTCATAAATTTTAATTGCATTTGGAATTTGTTTGATATGGATATTCTACGAAACAAAAAACATGCAAAAATAGGAACTGGCACTGGGCACTTAATCAGTAGGTTAGTCCAATAAATCATATAGAACGTTGCAAAAAATATGTGAAAGTTGTATAATATTGGCATGAAACAATCAAAAATTATAGATACGGTGGAGACGTATCAGCATCCCCAAGCTTAATTCCTGCTCATCCTCGAGTAGGTAAATGATCAAAAAAGATATTTTTTTATGTGGAATGCTACCTAGCATAATCTTGATCATATGTCTAATCATGGCATGAATATTAAGACACGGGTGATTCAAAGCAATAGTCTATAATTTGACATAAAGACATAAATACTCAGGCATCTCAACAAACAATCATGTCTTTCAAAATATCAATGCTAAAGAAAGCTATCCCTACAAAATCATATAGTCTTGTCATGCTCTATCTTCTTAACACAAAGTATTTATCATGCACAACCTCGATGACAAGCCGAGCACTTGATTCATATTTTTAACGCGCTTCAGCTTTTTCAACCCTCATGCAATACATGAGCGCGAGCCATGGACATAGCACTATGGATGGAATAGAGTATGATGAGAGGGGTAAATATAGAGAAGACAAAAAGGTAAGAAAGTCTCACATCGACGCGGCTAACCAACTAGCTATGGAGATGCCAATTAATTGATATCAATGCGAGGAGTAGGGATTGCCATGCAACAGATGCACTAAGAGCTATAAGTGTCTGAAAGCTCAATATGAAAACTAAGTGGGTGTGTATCCAACTTGCTTGCTCACAAGACCTCGGGCATGTGAGGAAGCCCATCATCGGAATAAACAAGCCAAATTCTATAATGAAAAATTCCCACTAGTACATGAAAGTGACTAAATAGGAGACTCTCTATATGAAAACATGGTGCTACTTTGAAGCACGAGTGTTGAAAGTGCGTTATATCGACTAGAGGGGGGTGAATAGGAGATTTTTACGAAATTCTTCACTGAGGAATTTGCTGGTGAGGAAATTCCTTAGCGAAGAACTACCAGCAGCGGAATGAGTACTCAAAAGTAAACATAACAGAATACAAGCATAGTCATCATGATGAAATGAAGACAGGCACATAGTACAGAAGCGTAAACACAGGATAACACAGGATGAAGACAAACAGACTGAAGAAATTGAACTGAGGAAAATGAGAAAGTCTTCAGTCAAAGTCTTTAAACACAGATATGAACAAGCACACAACACAGTTATGAGGAAATGAAAGAGTTGAGGAAACAGAACTAGTGAGCTTGGTGAAGACAATGATTTGGTAGACCAGTTCCAACTGCTGTCTCAGTTGTACGTCTGGTTGGAGCGGCTGAGTATTTAAACTTGAGGACACACAGTCCCGGACACCCAGTCCTGAACACGCATCGCAGGACACCCAGTCCTCACCGTATTCTCCTTGAACTAAGGTCACACAGACCTCGTCCAATCACTCATGGTAAGTCTTCAGGCGACTTCCAAACCTTCACAAACTCGGTCACTCGGCAATCCACAATTCCTCTTGGATGCTCTAGACCATGACGCCTAACCGTCTGGAAGAAGCACAGTCTTCAAAGGTAACAAGCGTCAGATCCACGCAGTATCAATCTCTTCAGTGATGCTCAATCACTTGGGGTTTGTAGGTGTTTGGGTTTTGGGTTTTTTTGGTTTTTCCTCACTTAATCATTTTCGCTCAAAGTCCTCAGAGGATGGGTTGCTCTCAAATGATAAGTGTTAGTTTCTCTCGGAGCAGCCAGCCAGCTAGTGGTTGTAGGGGGCGGCTATTTATAGCCTAGGGAGCAGCCCGACATGATAAGACATAAATGCCCTTCAATGATATGACCGTTAGGTGGATAGATATTTTGGGACAGCTGGCGCATAGCACATCAACGGTCGGAATTTTGAGTAGCAAAATCCTCAGGGCTATCATGTTCCTCACTGTGTAGGAATCCGCACTGGCAAATTCCTAACTCCTTAGTCAAAACAAATTCCTTAGAGACCAGAAGAACTTCGTCTCTGTCACTAAAGAAATTGACTGAACTGTATGAGATTTCCAATGGCTTCACTCGAAGGGATTGGTAGGTGTAGGATTTTGAGTTGAGCATCACTTGGAAATTTTCCTTAGTATTTCCTCGACCCCCTTTAACAGTACGGTGTTTCCTATGACTCAAGAAAGAGAAAATGAAACTACGAAAACAAAAGTCTTCACGCTTCATGTTCCTCGAATGAATACCAAGTCTTCACGGTCACACCATTTTCTTCACTTTCAAAGTCTTCAGAAAGTCTTCAGAGATCCAAAGTCTTCAGTCGAAGAACTTCATTTTTAGGGGTCGACTTTCTCTGTAAATATCAAACTCCTCATAGACTTATAGACCTGTGTACACTCACAAACGCATTAGTCCTTAACCTATAAGTCTTCAATACACCAAAATCACTAAGGGGCACTAGATGCACTTACAATCTCCCCCTTTTTGGTGATTGATGACAATATAGGTTAAGTTTTCAACGGGGATAAACATATGAAGTGTAAATACTGATATTGAGGAATTTGATTGCAAGATATAGAAGAACTCCCCCTGAAGATGTGCATAGTGAGGAATTTGCTTTTGAAGCAATGCACACTTGAAGAGTTGAATCATGGAGATCTCCCCCTATATCTTGTAATTCATACACGCATTTGATATATAACAGTGAAGAATTTGAAATGCATGATGAAATATGGTGACTGATGTAATTCAGCATGCGTGCAATAATATTAACAAGGAATAAGCATGCAGAAAAACGTATCAAGAGTATCAGAGCACCATCGGGTTTATTTTACAACTCGATCCAATAAAGTCGCAGAAGAACGAGAGTTGTAACTTAACAAAAAACGCCCATATAGAAAGACCCGCTTGAAGACTAACTCAAAATTCTCCCCCTTTGTCATCAAATGACCAAAAGGATCGAATATGAGGACTAACGCCCCTGAAGAATATCAAGTTGATGAAGGAGCGCCAGCGTTGTTGGGGTCGTTTGTTGTAGTAGGGCCTGCCGCAGTGTCGTCCAAGTCTTCATTTTCATCAGTGTCGCGCGATGAAGAATATGAGCTGGCCACCAGAGAAGGAACCTTGACCTTCTTGAATTTCTTCGGTGGAGGTGCAGACCAGTCAAAATCTTCTTTGAGACCCATGTTCTTCAGATCTTCTTCACCATACAGATGTGACAGGATTGCCCAGGTGCGACCGAAGACTTGATGGAGGTAGTAGTGGTTTTTCTTCACTGCATTGTGTGTGGCAGTCATGTTGTGAAGAAGTGAACCAAACTGACGCTTAACCCATTTGTGATTTCGATCCACCTTCTGGTGAAGACTAAGTAGAAGTTCACGGTCAGTCATCACGCGCGGAGCAGTGGCTTGAGGAGTGGACTTGGGTGCATTGGCAGAGTCATGTGTGGCAGAGTCATCATTGGTGGAATAAGATGCAGCTTTGCGAAACTGACCATCCAATGGACGAATGCCTTCATCTATTACAGCTGGTGCCTTGCCCTTTCCATCAACTGAGGAATATGTCTGCTTGAGGACTTCAATTGGGGGCAAGTAGCTGAGGTGATTCTGGAAATCAGCTTTGTAGTTGAGTGAAGACCTTGTCCTGAGGAATCTCATAATCCAAGGTGCATAAGGCTTCAGCTCAAACAGAGACAGTGCAACATTTGCCATAGTCCTCATGAAGAAATCATGATAATTGACAGGAATGCCATGAACGATGTTGAATAACAGATTCTTCATGATGCCAACAATTTCCTCATCAGATGAGTCGTGGCCTTTGATAGGACTGATTGTCCTCGTAAGAATATGATAGACAGTTCTGGGCACGTACAACAATTCCTTCATGAGGAATTTGGTTCTTGGTGCTTGACCTGGCTTCAAAGGTTTCATCAGCACCTGCATGTAATGATGTGTGAGCTCAGGTTCACTGTAGATGCAGCGAGCTTCCTCAAGGGGAGGACTGAGTGGTAGAGCACGAAGCAATTCAGAGGCTGGTGCAGTGTAGTGAGTGTTTTCAGACATCTAGTCCAGCACCCAGGAATTCACATCTTCAACATCTCCAGTGATGTGCAGCGTTGCATAGAATTGAAGAATCAGTTCTTCATTCCAATCGCAGATGTCAGAGAAAAAGTTTAGCAGTCAAGCATCGTGAAGAACACTGAGGACTGGTGCGAAGCACGGCAGAGATTCCATATCCATGTGAGGAATATGCTCAAGGTAGAAGATCTTCTCCTTGTTGAACAGCACTGAGGAATAGAAATTGGCTTGACTAGCAGTCCAGAAACGCCTCTTCCTAAAGCGAGCAGAGTTATATGGGTTGTAATCTTCGAAGAATACGTGCTCACCGAAGAAATCATCAGCCTTGAACGTTTGCTTGCGTGAGAATGGATCCTTTGGCTTCGGCAGAGGAGTGTCAGTGAGTTGCATCACGACCTCAGGAATCTCAATCGCAGGTTCTTCAGGCTGAGGAATTTCTGGTTCCTCCTCAGTGGCAGTCTGTGTCATTGGTTGTTCAGCAGCAACAGTTTCTTCAGCGTTAGTGGATCGAATTTCCTCATGGACAGATGCAGTGGGATGAGTTTGTTCAGAGCCTATTTGTACAGTTTGTGTGGGGGACCGAGGAATTTGCTGTAGAGGGGTGAACATTGGAGAGTTTGGATGCTGACTTTCCTAGAATTCATCACTGATTACGGGTGTGGAGCAGCCAATGTCCACATCTTCATCTTCCATTTCTTCAACGCCAGCCTCTTCAGCTGTGAACTGAGGCATAGGCGAGGAGATGATAGGTGTTGAAGGGATCGCATCCACTTTAATTTCTTCATCCAACGGTTCAGACGAAGCAACAGAAGGAGTATCTTCATCAGATCCGTTGAGGATCACATATTCTTCATCAAAAGGAACAAGGTCCTTTGATGACCTGGTTGAGATGGGAACATCATCAATGGGATTTGCAAATGAACTTGTCATAGGCTTCATTTTCTTCGAAGCTGAAGAATCTGAAGCAGTTGATGCTTTTCTTTTCTTCACTGCAGCACGCTTTGTAGCCTTGGTCTTCTTCACATCCGATGGAGATGGAAGGATTGGAGTTGAAGTTGGTGCAGGAGCAGCTGAGGAATCTGGTTGATTTTGTTCAGGCACAACTGATGCAGTTGCCCTGAGTTCTCATTTCTTCAGGCGCACCACTAGTGGGTGCCCTGGCAATTTCTTCAGTGGCTGGAATGCAGTCATCAGCCCTGGAACTCACATTTTCTTCAGCAGTTTGATTGTCATCAACAGTGCTGGCATTTTCTTCAGTAGGCTGAGCAGATGCTTCAGCCTGAGGAATTTCCTGTTGCATTTGGGCTGCAACATTGGAAGTGAAGTTATCCGCAAGTTTCACAAAACGAACCTTGGCTCCAAGCCAATCAGTGCAATATGCGTCAAAGTCATCACTGAGTTTCTTGATCTCAGTCTGGATAGTGACAAGTTCTTCGGTTGTCATAGAGACAACATTTTTCTTCAGATAGCGCTCTTTCTTGTACTGTGCTTTCTTGATCTGCCTGGCCTTCTCAAATTTCCACTTTTCTTCTTGAATGAAGTGGGTCAGCATGTGACTTTGGCCAGGAGTCAGCTTGAAGTCAGGCAAGGGGGTGTTGGGGTCCTTGTGCCAAACATCAAAGTAGTCGAGGATCAACTTGGGATCCAAAAGCAGTGGGACCTCCGATCCTTTGGCTCTAGCGGCCCTGACTTGCCTATCTCTGATGATTTCTGCAAGTTCATCATCATCAGCTTCGTCTTCTTCATATGGTACATGGAAAGCGACTTGTTTCTTTTGAGGACTTGGGCGAGGACCTCGTCCAGCAGTGGCCTTTGTCTTCAGCAGTGAGGGGCCAACTGAGGAACTTGGTACAGCTGAGGAACTAGCTGAGACACCTGAGGCAATGGAGATGCCTGCAGTCCTTTGGCACGAGGCGAGATGCATAGGTGCTGAGGATTTAGTCGGAATAGCTGAGGGCTTTGGCGGAGGAACTGAGGACTTTGGAGGAACAGGAGCAGCATGAGGAATTAGCCATGAGGGCTTTGAGGATTCTGGCCGTTAGGGCATTGCCGAGGAACTTGGCCTTGAGGGCATTGTTGGTGAAGCACTTGGCTTGCGCGCAGGCTTCTTTGACATAGCCTTCTTTGGCTTGACAGCAAAGGCCTCAGCAGAGGCAGCAGCAGCAGAGTCTTCATTGAATTTCCTCACTGCTTCTTTGACTTGCTTAACCAACTTGGCTTGGCGCTTGGCCCATTCATCAGGATAGTCCTCACCGCACTTGAGGCTGGTGGGATCAGCAATTTGGCCAGGTGCCAATGGAGGTCTTGGGCATGGAGGATTGAGTGTGAATTTCTTCATGTACTTAGGAGTGACATATCTGTACTCCCTCCACTCTCTAGCCCATCTTCTCTCTATCTTCTGAATGCGCACTTTGCGCTCATTCTTGGTTTCCTCAGTAGGTGTGCAGTACCCAGCATATATTTCATCAGGGATCTCAAACGCTGTATTTACCTCAGGCCTCTTTCCTCCCTTTTGTGGCTTCTTACCGTCAGCCATTTTCTTCAGTTGAGGAATTTGAACAATTGAATTCTCTGAAGAAGTATGCAACTTTTCTTCGAGGAACACTGCAAATGAGTTAAGTTGATGAGAACCTAGTGATTCAGCAGCTGACATGTGTACCTGTGAACAGAGTATAGTTGCGAGGAATTTGGAGAGGTCATATGCGTTCTCAGAAGGTTTTGTAAAAAGAACAAGTTACACGAATTTGACCAGATGAGTCTTGAAGACTTTCACTAAGCGTTCTTTGTCTTAGGTTCCAGAGATGTGTAGATTAAAAATCCATACATTTGAGGAATCTTTAAGAAAAACATGGCTTAGAGAAACGAATCAAGAACAGATGACTTGTGAGGTGTTTAGTGTGTGAATCTATGAAGAAAAACACCTTTGAAGATTTTGAAGATAATCATTCGAATCAACGAGGGTAGTAAAAGTAACTTTTAATTACCCTGGATGAAGAACACGATGAACTGGAGTGAGGAGCTGTGAAGTTCGTCTGTGCAGATCTTCCACGCCCTAACTTGGCGGAGGAAGACGGCTACAGCGGCGGCGGAGTGAAGATTTCCGCGGTCGGCGCGAGTACGTCGGTGACGAGGTCGAGGCAGTGAAGCTCTTCCTCATCGGCGGCGATGAAGTAGCAGCGGCGCTAGGGTTTGAGAAGCTTGAGCTGGAGAGAGAGGTCGAGCGGAGTAAAAGAAGTGAGGAAGGGGCGAAAGAGTATTTATAGCCACGGTGAAAAACTGCTCGCCCGAAGAAATTGGACGAACGTGCCCCTGACCCTTCTCATTCGCTTGACATGAGTCACCCACGTACTGAGAGGTGGAGATTGTGTGTGATCGTGGGTGAGTGGATAAGTATAACGTGGGATGCGGAACGGTTTGAGCGGCAAAGCCGAAAATTTTGATAAGATAGGTTTTAAAGTTCCGTTCGCAATTTCATCAGCTGACAAGGACACAGTGAAGATTTTGAACGAGTTTCAAAATAGAACGCACATGGAGAATTTGTGAATAGATTGGGTTGAATATAGCATAGAGGGGAAGGGTCCGATCACATTCACTTAGTAGAAAACCAACTTGAAGAAATAGCAATAAGTGAATGCTGTAGAGGACATAAACTCATATATATATATATAGCCAATGAAGAAAAATGACGAAAACAGTGAAGACTATGCAAAGTTGAAGAATATGAATAATTTGAGGAATTTCAACTTTTGGTGGTGGCGTGACCCACCGTATAAGAATGATGATTTCACACACCGCGTACAATTATCGTAGGGTTCTGAGAATCAAATTATTCATTTATTTCTTCACACTAAGAGTGTTATTCTTCGTTGATTGAAGAAAATCATTTCTTCATGTGTTGCACATCTAAGTCATCAATTTTGCATAAGTGTTAGGATGAGTGTCCTTTTCAAAGAACATTCAAAGATTCTAGGATATTTAGCTCACATCGCAACTTGCTAAATCTCTTCTCATCCAAGGGCTTAGTGAAGATATCGGCTAGCTGTTCTTCAGTATTCACATGCTCAATAGAAATGTCGCCCTTCAACACATGATTACGAAGAAAATGATGACGAATCTGAATGTGCTTTGTCTTCGAGTGCTGAACTGGGTTGTGAGCAATCTTGATGGCACTCTCATTGTCACAGAAGAGAGGCACATTCTTCATGTTGACGCCGTAGTCCTTGAGAGTTTGCTTCATCCATAGCAATTGGGCACAGCAAGAACCAGCGGCAATGTACTCAGCTTCAGCAGTAGATAGTGATACGCAGTTCTGTTTCTTCGAGGACCAACAGACCAAAGATCGTCCGAGGAAATGACATGTACCAGATGTTGACTTGCGGTCCACACGATCACCAGCATAGTCAGAGTCAGAATATCCAATGAGATCAAAAGCCGAGCCCTTGGGGTACCATAATCCAAGTGTTGGTGTGTGAGCTAGATATCGAAGAATATGCTTCACAGCCTTATGGTGTGATTCCTTCGGTGTAGCTTGAAATCGGGCACACATGCAAACACTAAGCATTATATCTGGCCTAGATGCACATAAGTACAATAAAGAACCTATCATGGAGCGGTATACCTTATGATCGAAGTCAATACCATTTTCATCAGTGCACAGATGGCCATTTGTGGGCATAGGAATTTTGACGCCTTTGCAATCTTGCATGCCGAATTTCCTCAGTACATCCTTGAGGTATTTCTCCTGAGATATGAATATGCCATTGCGTTGTTGACGAATTTGAAGACCTAAGAAGAATTTCAACTCTCCCATCATAGACATTTGATATTCTTCACTCATCATATAGGCAAATTCATCACTATAACGTTGGTCAGTACAGCCAAAGATAATATCATCAACATATATTTGGCACACAAACAATTCACCATCATAAGATTTAGTGAAAAGAGTAGGGTCGAGTGAACCGGGTTTGAAGCCTTTCGTCATGAGGAATTCCTTCAAAGTATCATACCAAGCCCGTGGGGCCTGCTTGAGGCCATAGAGGGCCTTGTTGAGTCTGAAGACTTTGTCAGGATTCTTTGGATCTTCAAAACCTGGGGGTTGAGCAACATATACTTCTTCCTCAAGCTTACCATTGAGGAATGCACTTTTCACATCCATTTGATATAAAGTGATATCATGATGGTTAGCATAAGCAAGTAATATGCGAATAGCCTCAAGTCTAGCAACAGGTGCAAAAGTTTCATCGAAATCAATTCCTTCAACCTGTGTGTAGCCTTGAGCTACAAGCCGTGCCTTATTCCTCACCACAAGGCCATTTTCATCTTGCTTGTTGCGGTAGATCCACTTTGTGCCGATGATATTGTGCTTGCGAGGATCTGGACGTTTGACCAGTTCCCAGACATTGTTGAGCTCGAACTGATGTAATTCTTCTTGCATGGCCTGAATCCACTCAGGCTCCAGAAATGCTTCATCTACCTTAGTGGGCTCTGTAATAGAGACAAAAGCATAGTGCCCACAAAAGTTAGACAAATGTGAAGCTTTTGAGCGTGTGAGAGGACCTGGCGCTTTGATGTCATTGATGATCTTTTCAACTTGCACTTCTTTTGCAATGCGAGGATGAGCTGGTTGCCGTTGAAGAATTTGATCAGCGTTTTCTTCAGCACCATTTTCTTCAGCATTTTCTTCAGGTGCATTAGCTCGACGTTCTTCATGTTCTGGAATGAATTCTTCAGCAGATTCTTCAGTAGGAATGACATCCTCAGTAGCCTTGAACTTGATAGTTTCCTCAGGTGCTGGTTCATCTATCACAGTAGGTAGGTGCTCTCTTTGCGAGCCATTAGTTTCATCGAACCGCACATCTACAGTTTCAACAACTTTGTGAAGAACGTTGTTGAAGACTCTGTAGGTGTGCGAGTCCTTTCCGTAACCAAGCATAAAACCTTCATGTGCTTTCGGTGCAAATTTTGAGTTGTGATGAGGATCTCTAATCCAACATTTAGCACCGAAGACTTTGAAATAACTTACATTGGGTTTCTTATCAGTGAGGAGTTCATAGGCAGTCTTCTTGAAGAATTTGTGAAGATATACTCTGTTGATGATGTGGCACGCAGTATCAATTGCCTCAGTCCAGAAACGACGAGGCGTTTTGTATTCATCAAGCATAGTGCGAGCCATCTCAGCAAGAGTCCTGTTCTTGCGCTCCACGACGCCGTTCTGCTGAGGAGTATAAGGAGCAGATAACTCATGAGTAATACCAAGTTCATCAAGATAGTCATCGAGACCAGAATTCTTGAACTCAGTGCCATTGTCACTTCTGATGTGCTTGATCTTCACACCAAAGTTGGTTGAAGCCCTCGAGGAAAATCGTTTGAAGACTTCCTGCACTTCATGTTTGTAAGTAACAAGGTGTACCCATGTGTAGCGAGAATAATCATCAACAATAACAAAGCCATATTGAGATGCTTCATTTGAAATAGCAGAATAATGATTAGGACCAAAGAGATCCATGTGAAGCAATTCAAATGGGCGAGTGGTGGTCATGATAGTCTTCGCTGGATGCTTGGCCTTGGTCATCTTCCCAGCTTCACAGGCTCCGCATAGGTGATCCTTGAGGAATTTGACATTCTCGATGCCAATGACATGCTTCTTCTTCGCAAGCGTGTGCAAATTCCTCATGCCTGCATGACCAAGTCGTCGATGCCAGAGCCAGCCTTCTGAAGCTTTTGCAAGTAAGCACACGGCTGGTTGTGGTCCTGTAGAGAAATCAACAATATACAGGTCTCCTCTCCTAAAGCCTTCGAAGACTTTGGAATTGTCAGCTTCCATAACCACAACACAACGGTACTTGCCAAAGACAACAACCATATCAAGATCACAAAGCATTGAGACAGACATAAGGTTGTATCCTAAGGACTCAACAAGCATGACTTTGTCCATGTGTCGATCCTTTGTGATCGCAACCTTACCTAGACCCAATACCTGACTTTTGCCTTTGTCAGCAAAGATGATATGCTTCAGATGCGACGGAGATAATGGAGCATCCATCAATAGATTCTTGTCACCAGTCATGTGGTTTGTACATCCACTATCGAGGACCCACTCAGTGGCTTTGGGTTGATCATCCTGCAGATGAATTAGTGCAGCTTACAAACTCATATACTTCATCAGTGAAGAATATGACATCAATTCATCAGATCAATTTCATCAAGTAAAAGAACTGATAAAGCAATATGAGGACGTGAGAAATGAAAGTTCATTTCTTCATGATTAGCCTGCGTCCTATCAGGCATACTCAGGTCTCCAGCAAATTCTTCAGACGATTACGTACGTCTGGAGACCTGACCCTGCAGAAGAGATTAGTTCTTTTTCTTCACCACCCACATCTGAAGGGGTGGCAAAGAGTTCATCATTCTGCGAGCTCCATACGAGAAGGATGGCATAGAAGCCAGTCCATTTCGTTTCACATAAGAGGGGTTAGAGTAAGCATAAGAGTATGCAGAGAAATTCTTCGAGGACTTATGGACATAATGATTTGAAGAATAATGCACATATCCATAATCCTTAGATCTTCCCTGCGAAACAGACGGGTTAGCACGATGATGTTCATATGAGGACTTTGATCCATTGAGGAATATGATCCATGTGAGGAGTTTGGTCCGTATGAGGACTTGAATCCATATGAAGAATTTGGTCCATATGAAGAATTTGATCTGGGGTTCCTATTCTTCACAGGTGGCGTCATGATGACATTCACCTGAAGATTTTCAAGGCATCTTTTGGGAACCCAGATTTTCTTCATAGGGGAGCCGTTCCTGCAGTTAGTGCCAACATATCTAGCAAATACTTCACCATTCTGATTTTTGAACAGTTTATAGTTGGAGTCAATTGACTCATCATCAGAATGAGGAGATTCACATGCAAATCCAGATAAGTTAGATGGATCAACTGGAGGTCCCTTTGCAGCAACCCATGTAGTTTTGGGGTACTGCTCAGGCTTCCAATATGTACCATCAGCATTGAGTTTCCTCTCAAAGGCAATACCCTCTTTCCTAGGGTTCCTGTTGAGGATCTGCTTTTTAAGCACATCACAAAGAGCCTGATGCCCTTTGAGGCTTTTGTACATGCCTGTCGTGTACAATTCCTTCAGCCCTGCATCGTCAGTGATACTAGCAATGTCCTCAGATGAGGAATTAGTGATAGCAGAGGCATGTGAAGAATTTGAAACATTAGCAGCATTTGAACATTCAGGTGAAGAATTAGCAGATTCACGTTCAATGCACTTCAAGCATGGAGGAACAAATTCTTCCTGAGAAGCGCTGATTTGTTGAGCAAGTAATGAATCGCGCTCCTTCTGAAGATCTTCATAACTCACTCTTAGCTTCTCAAGGTCTTGCTTTCTTTGAAGAAATTCATAAGAAAGCTTCTCATGATCAGATAAGAGAGTGTTATGTTGATCTTGAAGGGTGTCATACTTAGTATGAAGTCTCTGAAGACTTTCAGCCAAAGCTTTTGACTGATCCATTTCTTCACCCAACATATCATCGCTCTTGTTTAGCATATAGTGAACTTTTTCCAAAGCTCTTTGTTGTTTAGTGGCAAGGGAAGCAAGTTTGACATAGCTGGGTCCAAATTCATCACCAGATTCATCATCACTAGACTCGGATAGGTAGCATTCAGTTACCTCAGCATCTTTTGCCATAAGGCATGATGCAGAAGATGATGATTCTGGTTCGAATGTCATCGCTTTGAGAGATTCCTTGAAGTCCTCAAACCAAGGATCATGACAGGTTCGATGACCTTCATAGACCTCAGAGAGACGGTCCCAGATGAGCTTCGCATGATCGAGATGCATGATATTCCTGAACTGATTTTGTGACAGACTGGAGCAGATGACATCCTTCGCCGTGAGGTTGAGAAGAGTGTACTTGCGAATGTCATCAGCTTCCGCCATCTTGCACAGATCGGTCAGACCAATCTCAGTGACGGTCCACAGCTCGCTGTTCATCGCCATGAGGCGTTTCTTCATCATGGCCTTCCACTTGGGATACTCGTGACCGTCAAAGATGGGGCATGTCACTTTCGTCATACCTGCGGTCGACATAACTAAAACTCCAGGCGGTTAAACCAAAATCACACAGAACAAGGGAGTACCTTGCTCTGATACCAATTGAAAGTGCGTTATATCGACTAGAGGGGGGTGAATAGGCGATTTTTATGAAATTCTTCACTGAGGAATTTGCCGGTGAGGAAATTCCTTAGCGAAGAACTACTAGCAGCGGAATGAGTACTCAAAAGTAAACATAACAGAATACAAGCATAGTCATCATGATGAAATGAAGACAGACACAGAGTACAGGAAGCGTAAACACAGGATGACACAGGATGAAGACAAATAGACTGAAGAAATTGAACTGAGGAAATTGAAAAAGTCTTCAGTCAAAGTCTTCAAACACAGATATGAACAAGCACACAACACAGTTATGAGGAAATGAAAGAGTTGAGGAAATAGAACCAGTAAGCTTGGTGAAGACAATGATTTGGTAGACCAGTTCCAACTGCTGTCTCAGTTGTACGTCTGGTTGGAGCGGCTGAGTATTTAAACTCGAGGACACACAGTCCCGGACACCCAGTCCTGAACACGCAGCTCAGGACACCCAGTCCTCACCGTATTCTCCTTGAACTAAGGTCACACAGACCTCGTCCAATCACTCGTGGTAAGTCTTCAGGTGACTTCCAAACCTTCACAAACTTGGTCACTCGGCGATCCACAATTCCTCTTGGATGCTCTAGACCATGACGCCTAACCGTCTGGAAGAAGCACAGTCTTCAAAGGTAACAAGCGTCGGATCCACGCAGGATCAATCTCTTCAGTGATGCTCAATCACTTGGGGTTTGTAGGTGTTTGGGTTTTGGGTTTTGGTTTTTCCTCACTTGATGATTTTCGCTCAAAGTCCTCAGAGGATGGGTTGCTCTCAAATGACAAGTGTCAGTTTCTCTCGGAGCAGCCAACCAGCTAGTGGTTGTAGGGGGCGGCTATTTATAGCCTAGGGAGCAGCCCGACATGATAAGACATAAATGCCCTTCAATGATATGACCGTTAGGTGGATAGATATTTTGGGACAGCTGGCGCATAGCACAGCAACGGTCGGAATTTTGAGTAGCAAAATCCTCAGGGCTATCATGTTCCTCACTGTGTAGGAAATCCGCACTGGCGAATTCCTAACTCCTCAGTCAGAACAAATTCCTCAGAGACCAGAAGAACTTCGTCTCTGTCACTGAAGAAATTGACTGAACTGTATGAGATTTCCAATGGCTTCACTCGAAGGGATTGGTAGGTGTAGGATTTTGAGTTGAGCATCACATGGAAATTTTTCCTTAGTATTTCCTCGACCCCCTTTAACAGTACGGTGTTTCCTATGACTCAAGAAAGAGAAAATGAAACTACGAAAACAAAAGTCTTCACGCTTCATGTTCCTCGAATGAATACCAAGTCTTCACGGTCACACCATTTTCTTCACTTTCAAAGTCTTCAGAAAGTCTTCAGAGATCCAAAGTCTTCAGTCGAAGAACTTCATTTTTAGGGGTCGACTTTCTCTGTAAATATCAAACTCCTCATAGACTTATAGACCTGTGTACACTCACAAACGCATTAGTCCTTTAACCTATAAGTCTTCAATACACCAAAATCACTAAGGGGCACTAGATGCACTTACAAGTGTGGTAAATGATAGTAACAATGCCCCTTCTCTCTTTGTTTCTTTGTTTGTTTGTTTTTTCTCTTTTTTTTTCCTTTTTTCTTTTATTTTCTTTTTTTCCTGTTTCTCTCTCTCATTGTTCGGAGTCTCATCCCGACTTGTGGGGGAATCATAGTCTCCATCATCCTTTTCTCACTGGGGCAATGCTCTAAAAATGAATAAGGATGATCATCACACTTCTATTTACTTATAACTCAAAAGAAATAAAAATTACAACTCGACACCTATAAGAAAATATGACTCTATATGAATGCCTTTGACAGTCTACCAGGATGTGTAATGATCTAGCATAACAACGATTTGAAAAAGACAAGCCATGGAAATATCATGCTAGCTATCTTATGATCATGCAAAGTAATATGACAATGAATGCTCAAGTCATCAAAACGGAAGCAGTGGAAGTTGCATGGCAATATATCTCAGAATGGCTATGGAAAGGCCATAATAGGGTATGGTGGTTTTTGAGGAAGATATAATATGGTTTATGTGTGATAGAGTGTATCATATCATGGGGTTTGGATGCACCGACGAAGTTTGCACCACGTCTCGACATGAGAAAGGGCAATGCACGGTACCGTAGAGGCTAGCAAATTGCGGAAAGGTAAGAGTGTGTATAATACATGGACTCACATTGGTCATAAAGAACTCATATACTTATTGAAAAAGTTTATTAGCCCTCAAAGCAAGGTACTACTACGCATGCCCCTAGGGGAATAGATTGGTAGGAATAGACCATTGCTCGTTCGTGACCACCACTCATAAGGAAGACAATCAATAATAGATCATGCTCCAACTTTATAGCATAACGAGAGAATATACGTGCATGTTTCGGGAATCACAAGCCTTAACACCAACATTCTTACTAACCACAACCATTTACTAGTAATTCCCACATATTACATCTCTATATCTCGAAACTATTGCAAGGAATCAAACATATCATATTCAGTGATCCACAAGTTTTATGTAGGATTTTATGACTAACCATGCAATTGGCCAATTCCTGTTGACTCTCTAAATAGATACAAGTGAAGGAAGAGACTTTAGTTCTTTCTACAAAGGACCATGCTCTAATAAATATACATGAAGCAAGAGAGCATTCTACAAATAACTATTTTCTATGTGAAGAGAAGCAGACAGTCCAAACTTCAAATGATATAAGTGAAGCACATGAAGCATCATATAAAGCCATACTCAAAAGATATAAGTGAAGTACAATCAGAATTCTATAAATCAACCATGGAAAATCTCATACCAGAATGGTGCATAAAATAAAAATGAAAACTAAACACAAAAGACGCTCCAAGATTTGCACATATCACGTGAATGAAACAAAGATGAAAACATACCAATACTTGTTGAAGAAAGATGGGATTCCTTATGGGGCATCCCCAAGCTTAGACGCTTAAGTCTCCTTGGATATTTACTTGGGGTGCCTTGGGCATACCCATGCTTGAGCTCTTGCCTCTCCTGCTTCTCCTCATATCGAGACCTCCTCGATCTTTGATCACTTCATCCACACAAAACTCAACAGAAACCTCGTGACGTCTGTTATTATAATAATGCATATCACTACTTTAAGTACTGTTGCAAACTCATTCATATTTTGTTTGCATTGTATCGACTGTATTATAACTTCTCCATGGCTCATACCACCGATAGAATCGGTAGTTTCATCAAAACAAGCAAACCAATGCATCAAAAACAGAGTCTGTCCTAAACAGGATAGTCTGTAGCAATCTAAACATCTACCATACTTCGGTAACTCCAAAAATTCTACAAAATTAGGACAACATAAACAATTTGCATATAAATACTTTGTAAAAATTTTAGAAACTTTTGACTCCAGTAAAAAAAAGAAAATTCATGCACTACAGCCAAAGTTTCTGTTTTTACACCGCACATACCAACAAGCAATCTACTCATCCTAAAGGCAAATCTTGGCACATTATTTTTATAATACAATGGATTTGTGCAAGGGGATAATTATTTTTGTGAGAAACTTCCATGAAAAATTCTAGAATATTTCCATGAGCATGAACACAAGTGTTCAAGGTCGACCCTCACTTCTCCAATGCTTCACCTTTCAATCGGTTCTCTTTTTGAAGAACTTTTAAGGTTCCCCTATATATTTTTTGTTTTTAAACTTTATAAAAGCACTCAACAAAAATAAATTACTATCTGAAACTTTCGGGTTGTCTCCCTGGCAGCGCTCTCTTTAAAGCCATTAAGCTAGGCAAAAAAGTACTCATGTAATGGATCCACCCGGATCCCAAGGTATATCAAAGCCAATTTTAATTATCATTGATTTATAATTTAGTAGTGAGCACAAAGCAACATATATCATGCAATGACGAAGTCAAACTCTCTTTCTATGCATCAGAATGTCATACAAGAATAATTCATGCACATCAAGTAAAGACCAATAGATAGCATAAGCAATTTCTTGCAATTCTGTTGTGTTGGAAACATAGAGAGGCGGAGATGTAGTTCCTCTCTCATAATAATTGC
This sequence comes from Triticum aestivum, assembly GCF_018294505.1. Lineage (NCBI taxonomy): Eukaryota > Viridiplantae > Streptophyta > Magnoliopsida > Poales > Poaceae > Triticum > Triticum aestivum. Next base: position 566,002,041 of record NC_057803.1, read on the forward strand.
AAGTAGGAGAAACAAGCACATGCATATTATATTCATCAAAATTATCATGTGCAACGGTAAAAGGCAACCCATCAATGTAATCTTTAATAAGTGCAAACTTCTCCGATATAGTGTAGTTTGGAGAATTCAAAAGGATAATAGGACTATCATGTGTTGGTGCAATAGCAACAATTTCATTCTTAATATAAGGAATTATAGCAAGTTCATCTCCATAAGCATAATTCATATTGGCATCATGGCCACAAGCATAGAAAGCATCAAGTTCATCAAAAAAGGACATTTCAAAAGAATCAATAGGATCATAGCAATTATCATAGCATTCATACTTCGGTAAGCATGAAGGGGAATTAAAAGATGTATCAGCTGAAGAGTTACTCTCATTAGAAGGTGGGCACAGGTGATCAATCCGCTCTTCCTCCTTTTGTTCTTCACTTTCCTCCTCGTCTTTTTCATCCAATGAACTCATAGTTTCATCAATTCCTTCTTCCATAGTTTCCTACAAAATATCAGCCTCTTCTTGGACAATGGAGACTTTCTCAATTAACGCATCAATATCGGCATTGTATTTATAATTTTCATAGCAATATTAAGGATGGCAAAATTTTCAGGTCTACAAACATCATCATCAAAAGCTTCATACTTTTAAAACAAAGATTCAATTTCATAAGAACCCTTAAAAGCAACAAATTCTTCTATTCGTTCCACATCATAGTGATCATATCTACCATTAGCATAAGAGGCTAAGGTTTCATAATCATTAAATTTGCATGAAAAGGGAAGGTGTGGAGCGTTCATCCTATAACAACAAGTATAATAATATCTCTGGCATAAGTTCCAAGCATACCAATGCAACATATCAATGTGATCCCATAATAGTTTCCCTTTTGTGTCAAGCTATAATACCTAAAGTATTCATGTTGATCCAATGTGTCTCCCATTATCATGTTGAATGGGGTTTTCTCAGGATTATCAAAGTAGTGTTTAATATTTTTCACATAACGAGCATCGAGGATTTTCGAAGATTCCACATCTCCATGAGTAGCAAGTACAGCTAATTTTTTTGGTATTTCGTATTCCATATCCATAACTAAATATAGAAAACAACTTAGAACAGAAAATAAAAACTACTTAGTGATAAAGCAAACAAGCACACACGAGAATATTCAACCCACGCTATTGCTCCCTAGCAACGGCGGCAAAAAAAGTTCTTGATAACCCACAAGTGTAGGGGATCGTTTGTAGCCTTCTTCAATAAATAAGTGTCGAACCCAACGAGGACCTAAAGGTAGAACAAATATTCCATCAAGTTCTATCGACCACTGATAGAACTCTACGCACACTTTATGTTTGCTTTACCTAGAACACGTATAAAACTATTTGGTAAAAATAAAACTCTGAGTGCTTTGCGAGAATAAAACTATGAATAAATTGCAAGGTAATAAAAGTGGATAGCTTTTGTCAAAAAGAAAGTCCTTAGTCCCTAGGTGATCGACAACTAAGCCAGTGATCATTGGATCTGTTTCTCTGTTCTCTTCTGTTTCGCGTTCCTGCTTTCTGGCTGAAAACCGATTCTTATATTCCGGGAGATCCGTAACTCCGATTGCATTGAAATTTTAACACGATATTATTTCTGGATATAAGCCTCCTTGCGCCCGAAGTACATATCCAACCGATGTACGAGGTGAGCACAACCCACTTGGGCGCGCCTGGCCCCTGGGGTGCGCCCTGGTGTCTTGTGGGGGTTGTTGGTCCCCGTTTGCATTGATTCCAAATCCCAAAAATCACATATAATCCAAAATAATGCTCCATAAATTTTTATTGCATTTGGACTTTGTTTGATATGGATATTCCGCGAAACAAAAAACATGCAAAAAACAGGAACTGGCACTGGGCACTGGATCAATAGGTTAGTCCAATAAATCATATAAAATGTTGCCAAAAATATGTGGAAGTTGTATAATATTGGCATGAAACAATAAAAAATTATAGATACGACGGAGACATATCATCCATCATGAAGTATCCCTTTTTCTCTTTGGAAAATGTTTGATCCCAGGGCTTTTTCACCTACACATAGATCAAATGGAGGTTGTTGTGTCTCGGAAAAGGGAGAGAAATATCTTCACACTACACTTCTTTAGTATTTTAGCCTAGATTCAGAGGCTTGTCATCACAAGTTTTCTTTTCAGCCGCTGCTACTTCTTTTATTCCATCTTTTTCATTTTTCTTTGGATTCCCTTGATTGGATCAGTGGCTCGAAAGAGTTCGCATCATCTATGAAAGATCCTAATACCACCCAATGATGATGTGGGCCCGTAGGACACGTCCATGTTAGTAAAATAGTTTTCAAAGACTAGACTCAACTTCAGCCAAGGAGTTGAAACTGGGGGTTCCTACAGGCAGTCGACTCTGATACCAACTTGTGACGCCCCTGATTCAATCGTACACTAATGATACACGCAAATGTGTACGATCAAGATCAGGGACTCACGGAAAGATATCACAACACAACTCTAGACACAAATTAAAATAATACAAGCTTCATATTACAAGACATGGGCCTCGAGGGCGCAAATACAGAAGCTCGAAACACAAGAGTCAGCAGAACTAACAATATCTGAGTACAAACATAAGTTAAACAAGACTGGCTTAAGAAGGCTAGCACAAAAGCAACAACGATCGAAGAGGCAAGGCCTCCTGCCTAGGACCTCCTAACTACTCCTGGATGTCAGTGGTCTCCATGTAGTAGTAGTAGTCCACAGGGTGGTATCTAGCTCCTGGGACCGACCATCTGATCGCAACAATCGGGTATACGGGAAAAAGAGGTAGCAAAGCAACCATGAGTACTCATCCAAAGTACTCGGAAGACTTACATCAGAACTAAGCTAAGTATGCAGCAGTATCAAAGGAATGAGCTGTTTCTATGGACTGAACTACGGAATGCCACAGGAGAAGGGAAAACCTAGCCTATCGAAGACTAGCATCTTCAAGCATCTTGCAACATTCAGAAGATTACAAAATAGCATTTTATAATTAACAAGCATGTTGTAGAATTAACGCCCAGAGATCCTTCCTCGACTCCCTGCAAGAAAGCAATCTCGGAGCCAACATATCGATCACATGTCTCAAGTATCCATTTCTAGTTGTAATAGATCAGGATACAGCTCCGAGCGTCCATTACCGTGGACACGGATATTCGAATAGATAACTTCCCTACAGGGGTGAAGCACATTACCCAACACGCTTGGTTACTCTGGCCGGACACACTTTCCTGGGTCATGCCCGGCCTCGAAAGATCAACCCATCATAGTCCTACCTAGGCTTCATAGAGAGGTCCCCGCCGGTCTACATCCTAAGCACTCTGGGGTCTTTGGCCTATCGCACTTTGCACTCTGGGTCATTGCACGCAGGGCGGGTCCAGGCGCCACCTCTGCCTGGATGGCGTCGGCCCAGCTGTGCCGCAATGCTAAAATGGATGTCTGACAGAGCTTTCGGAAGAAACGTATGATGCGAGTGCCCATTATTGTTCCCGCGTGGTGGTTAGTGCGTATAGGCCAATGGCCAACTCAGATCAAATACCCAAACCCTTAGTGTATTTGCACCTCACGGAGACGAGCAGAGACTCACGATCATGTGATCCCGTCGCCTTGTCTCGAGGAAATATGGCCAGGGCTAGCTCAGCCCACTCGGGGGCGGCCTGCCTGCCCGGCCGTGCCTCGTAATTATCTCGCGGGTGCTCGCTCGGCCCGCCTGACTTTCCCATCAACTCGCGGGTACCCCTTAGGGCTGACCCGACTTCAACAATGGTCTCAAGTAAAGTCCAGGTAACCGTGTGTCCATAATAGCAAGGGGGGATCTGAGGAATCACCCTCGATGGAATCCACTTGATGTAATCGTCAAGGTGAACATACGAGGAATCACCCTCTAGGTTCACACTTGAGGTGTTGCACGACAGAGTTGTATTGTGAGTGGTGAAGGAGGAATCACCCGCGATGACCATGACCGAATAGCTACGCTAGAGAGTTATCATCAAGACTGCGTTATGAGGTATCACCCTCATCACTCGATAGTAGCTCTATAGAGCCGAGCAACTAAGGGGGTGATTTGCTGTGCTGGGCCCTGGACGTCGATCACGTTGATCGAGTCATTACTCATCAAGCCGAGGCAACTGGGACAAGGTGAGGGGTCACTGATGGATCACTAACCAACCTATACTTAGCAGTTTAGGATAAAGCAGGTAAGGTACTATAGCAAGTTACAAGAGCAGCCTATGCATCAAAATAGGAGCAATCAAGTACAATAGCAAAATCTAATGCAAGCATGAGAGAGAATGGAATGGGAAATATCGGAATGAGTAAGGGGGGTTTGCTTGCTTGGAAGCTCTGCTGAAAGGGAAGAAGGGTCGTCGGCGATATAGTCGATCACAGAGGCATCGACAGCCTTCTCGGGGTCTACCGAAGAGAAGAGGGGGGAGAAACAATAAATACAGAGCAAACAAGTGCAATACTATGCATGTCAAGACAATAAGCAGCGCTAGGTGTGACCTAACGCTATACTACACGATACATGTGAAGGGGGAAAATATCCGGGAATGTTTTCCCGAAGTTTGCATTTTTGGACAGATGAAACGGAGGGGGACAGTTACATGTTCGCTATGATAGGGACGTGTGACAGACGAACGGGGGTATATCCGGATACATCTCATTTTTCTAATCAACTTTCATGTGTAGAACTTTTTCATCTCACATACGATTTATTTTATATTATTTTTCAAAGTTTATTCAATTTCTAGAATTATCAGATTTAATTTAATTCAAAAAAGGCTTAATGCATCAGCACGATGTGAGCGGTAAACACGGCCTTTGACTGGTCAACCTGACATGTGGGTCCCCACTGTCATTGACTTACTAATTAAACATATTAAAATAAACTAATCTAGTCAATTAGGTTAACTAAACAAGGTTAATTAATTAATTAATTAATTAGTTATTTATTTTTATTGAATATTACATTTTTCTTTTTTTGTAACAAGGGCATGGGCCCCGTCTGTCATCTGCCCAAGGGACATCCGGGGTGGGCGCGGCTTAACACGCGAAAGTAGCTGGGTGTGGGCGCTCGACGCGGTCAGCGGGCGCAAGCGAGCGGCATGAGGAGGGGCGAGAGGCGGCGCTGGAGAGTAGCTGCGGCGGCCGGAGCGGGTGAAGCTGGGCGGCGGCTGCGGCAGGGGGCAGTGGGGCAGCCAGAGTGGCGGCTGAGGCACGGGACAGTGGCAGACCTGCGTGCGGGAAGCGCGGCGGTGCAGGTGCTGGAGGTGTGGGCGAGGCACGGGCACGACAGGAGCCGTGGGTTGGGGCGGGCGCGGTGCCTCCGTCCTAGGCACTGGCGTGGTCGGGGAGAGGGGTCGCTGGGGATAGCGCCCGTGACGAGTGGAGGACGTGCGTGCGGCAACGACAAGGGAGACAACGGCAAAGCAGCGGTCAGAGGCGAGGGGCGAGCGGGCTAGGCGAGCAGGGGAGGCGCGTGCGTGCGCGCACCAGCATGGCCAGCGGTGGCGAGCGCGAGCGAGCGATATGGAGCGGCGCGGTGAGCGCACATGATGTGCGCCGGAGCAGGGCGGACAGGGAGGCAGAGAGGTGTGGGTGTAGCTCACCCTACATGCAGGGGAACAGGGTTCGGCGAGGCGTGAGTTCGGCCAGAGAGGGAGAGTCAGGGACGGGGCAGTCCGACAGTGACGGGCGGCGCCGACGACTGACGCTTGCACGAGGCGGCGGGGTCGGGATGAGGCCGACGGGGGTGATCCAGATCCGAATCATGGGGGAGAGGGGGAGTGGGGGAAGTGGGGAGGACGAGAGGATAGGGTTTCGGGGTGCAAGGGGGTTAGTAGTGGGGGGTTGGGCCGGCCTGGTTCGGGAGGCCAGTGCTACCTCTTGAGCACTGTGTTGGTTTTCCCCGAAGAGGAAGGGATGATGCAGCAAAGTAGCGTAAGTATTTCCCTCAATTTTTTAGAACCAAGGTATCAATCCAGTAGGAGGCTACGCGCGAGTCCCTCGTACCTGCACAAAACAAACAAATCCTCGCAACCAACATGATAAGGGGTTGTCAACCCCTACACGGCCACTTACGAGAGTGAGATCTGATAGATATGATAAGATAATATTTTTGGTATTTTTGTGATAAATATGCAAAGTAAAATAAAAGCAAAGTAAAAAGCAAAGGAAATAACTAAGTATTGGAAGATTAATGTGATGAAGATAGACCCGAGGCCATAGGTTTCACTAGTGGCTTCTCTCAAGAGCATAGGTATTTTACGGTGGGTGAACGAATTACTATTGAGCAATTGACAAAATTGAGCATAGTTATGAGAATATCTAGGTATGATCATGTATATAGGCATCACATCCGAGACAAATAGACCGACTCCTACCTGCATCTACTACTATTCCTCCACTCATCGACCGCTATCCAGCATGCATCTAGAGCATTAAGTTCATGAAAATAGAGTAACGCCTTAAGCAAGATGACATGATGTAGAGGGATTAACTCATGCAATATGATGAAAACCCCATCTTGTTATCCTCGATGGCAACAATACAATACGTGCCTTGCTGCCCCTACTGTCACTGGGAAAGGACACCGCAAGATTGAACCCAAAGCTAAGCACTTCTCCCATTGCAAGAAAGATCAATCTAGTAGGCCAAACCAAACTGATAATTCGAAGAGACTTGCAAAGATAACCAATCATACATAAAAGAATTCAGAGAAGATTCAAATATTGTTCATAGATAGACTTGATCATGAACCCACAATTCATCGGTCTCAACAAACACACCGCAAAAAGAAGATTACATCGAATAGATCTCCACAAGAGAGGGGGAGAACATTGTATTGAGATCCCAAAAGAGAGAAGAAGCCATCTAGCTAATAACTATGGACCCGTAGGTCTGAGGTGAACTACTCACACTTCATCGGAGGGGCTATGGTGTAGATGTAGAAGCCCTCCGTGATGGATACCCCCTCCGGCGGAGCTCCGGAACAGGCCCCAAGATGGGATCTCATGGATACGGAAAGTTGCGGCGGTCGAATTAGGGTTTTGGCTCCATATCTGGTCGTTTGGGGCTACGTAGGTATATATAGGAGGAAGGAGTACGTCGGTGGAGCAACAGGGGGCCCACGAGGGTGGAGGGCACGCCTGGGGGGGTAGGCGCGCCCCCAACCTCGTGGCCTCCTCCTTTGCTTCTGGACATAGGGTCCAAGTCTCCTGGATCATGTTCGGCGAGAAAATCACGTTCCCGAAGGTTTCATTCCGTTTGGACTCCGTTTGATATTCCTTTTCTTCGAAACCCTAAAATAGGCAAAAAAACATCAATTCTGGGTTGGGCCTCCGATTAATAGGTTAGTCCCAAAAATAATATAAAAGTGGATGATAAAGCCCAATAATGTCCAAAACAGTAGATAATATAGCATGGAGCAATCAAAAATTATAGATACGTTGGAGACGTATCAAGCATCCCCAAGCTTAATTCCTGCTCGTCCTCAAGTAGGTAAATGATAAAAACAAAATTTTTGATGCGGAGTGCTACTTGGCATAATTTTAATGTAATTCTTATTAATTGTGGTATGAATATTAAGATCCGAAAGATTCAAGATAAAAGTTCATATTGACATAAAATAATAATACTTCAAGCATACTAACTAAGCAATTATATCCTCTCAAAATAACATGGCCAAAGAAAGTTCATCCCTACAAAATCATATAGTTTAGTCATGCTCCATTTTCGTCACACAATAATGCTCTCATCATGCACAACCCCGATGACAAGCCAAGCAATTGTTTCATACCTTAGTAATCTCAAACCTATAAACTTTCATGCAATATATGAGCGTGAGCCATGGATATAGCACTATGGGTGGAATAGAATATAATGAGGGGGTTATGTGGAGAAGAAAAAAAAGGAGAAAGTCTCACATCAACGAGGCTAATCAATGGGCTATGGAGATGCCCATCGATTGATGTTAATGCAAGGAGTAGGGATTGCCATGCAACGGATGCACTAGAGCTATAAATGTATGAAAGCTCAACAAAAGAAACTAAGTGGGTGTGCATCCAACTTGCTTGCTCATGAAGACCTAGGGCACTTGAGGAGGCCCATTGTTGGAATATACAAGCCAAGTTCCATAATGAAAAATTCCCACTAGCATATGAAAGTGACATAACAAAAGACTCTCTATCATGAAGATTATGGTGCTACTTTGGAGCACAAGTGTGGCAAAGGATAGTAGCATTGTCCCTTTTATATATATTTTTGGCCTCCCTTTTTTGGCCTTTTTTAGGAAAATGCTCTATGAATGATGGTCATCACACTTCTATTTATTTACAACTCAAGAATTACAACTCGATACTTAGAACAAGATATGACTCTATATGAATGCCTCCGACGGTGTACCGGGTTATGCAATGAACCAAGAGTGACATGCATGAAAGAATTATGAACGGTGGCTTTGCCACAAATACTATGTCAACTACATGATCATGCTAAGCAATATGACAATGATGAATGTGTCATGATAAACGGAATGGTGGGAAGTTGCATGACAATATATCTCGGAATGGCTATGGAAATGCCATAATAGGTAGGTATGGTGGCTGTTTTGAGGAAGATATAAGGATGATTATGTGTGAAAGAGCATATCATATCACGGGGTTTGGATGCACCGACGAAGTTTGCGCCAACTCTCAATGTGAGAAAGGGCAATGTATGGTACCGAAGAGGCTAGCAATGATGGAAGGGTGAGAGTGCGTATAATTCATGGACTCAACATTAGTCATAAAGAACTCACATACTTATTGCAAAAATATACAAGTCATCAAAAACCAAGCACTACGCGCATGCTCCTAGGGGGATAGGTTGGTAGGAAAAGACCATCGCTCGTCCCCGACCGCCACTCATAAGGAGGACAATCAAATAACACCTCATGTTTCAAATTTGTTACATAACGTTTACCATGCGTGCATGCTACGGGACTTGCAAACTTCAACACAAGTATTTCTTAAATTCACAACTACTCAACTAGCACGACTTTGATATTATTACCTCCTTATCTCAAAACAATCATCAAGCATCAAACTTCTCTTAGTATTCAAAACACTCATAAGAAAAAATTATTAATCTTGAATACCTAGCATATTAGGATTATTTAAGCAAATTACCATGCTATTTAAGATTCTCAAAATAATCTAAGTGAAGCATGAGACATTAGTAGTTTCTATAAAACAAATCCACCACCATGCTCTAAAACATATAAGTGAAGTACTAGAGCAAAACTATATAACTCAAAAACATATAAGCGAAGCACATAGAGTATTCTAACAAATTCCAAATCATGTATGGCTCTCTCAAAAGGTGTGTACAGCAAGGATGATTGCGGTAAACTAAAAAGCAAAGACTCAAATCATACAAGACGCTCCAAACAAAACATATATCATGTGGTGAATAAAAATATAGCTCCAAGTAAAGTTACCGATAGAAGTAGACGAAAAGAGGGGATGCCTTCCGGGGCATCCCCAGGCTTTGGCTTTTAGGTGTCCTTATATTATCTTGGGGGTGCCATGGGCATCCCCAAGCTTAGGCTCTTTCCACTCCTTGTTCCATAATCCATCAAATCTTTACCCAAAACTTGAAAACTTCACAACACAAAACTTAAAGTAGAAAATCTCGTTAGCTCCGTTAGCGAAAGAAAACAAAAGACCACTTCAAGTTACTGTAATGAACTTATTACTTATTTATATTGGTGTTAAACCTAATGTATTCCAACTTCTCTATGGTTTATAAACTATTTTACTAGCCATAGATTCATCAAAATAAGCAAACAACACACGAGAAACAGAATCTTTCAAAAGCAGAACAGTCTGTAGTAATCTGTAGCTAGCGCAAGATCTGGAACCCAAAAAATTCTAAAATAAATTGCTGGACGTGAGGAATTTATCTATTAATCATCTTCAAAAATAATTAACTAAATTGCACTTTCCAAATAAAAATGGCAGCAGTTCTCGTGAGCGCTAAAGTTTCTGTTTTTTACAGCAAGATATCAAGACTTTCCCCAAGTCTTCCCAACGGTTCTACTTGGCACAAACACTAATTAAACACAAAAACACAACCTAAACAGAGGCTAGATAAATTATTTATTACTAAACAGGAGCAAAAAGCAAGGAATAAAAACAAAATTGGGTTGCCTCCCAACAAGCGCTATCGTTTATCGCCCCTAGCTAGGCATAAAAAGCAAGGATAGATCTAGGTATTGCCATCTTTGGTAGGCAATCCATAAGTGGCTCTCATAATAGATTCATAAGGTAATTTAATTTTATTTCTAGGAAAGTGTTCCATGCCTTTCCTTAACGGAAATTGGAATCTCATATTTCCTTCCTTCATATCAATAATTGCACCAATCGTTCTTAGGAAAGGTCTACTAAGAATAATAGGACATGAAGGATTGCAATCTATGTCAAGAACAATAAAATCTATGGGCACATAATTCCTATTTGCAACAATAAGAACATCATTAATTCTTCACATAGGTTTCTTAATAGTGGAATCCGCAAGGTGCAAGTTTAGAGAGCAATCATCAAAATCATGGAAACCTAACAAATCACACAAAGTCTTTGGAATCGTGGAAACACTAGCACCCAAATAACATAAAGCATAGAAGTCATGATCTTTAATCTTAATTTTAATAGTTGGTTCCCACTCATCATAAAGTTTTCTAGGGATAGAAACTTCCAATTCAAGTTTTTCTTCATAAGATTGCATCAAGGCATCATCAATATGTTTAGTGAATGCTTCATTTTGACTATAAGCGTGAGGAGAATTTAGCACGAATTGCAACAAGGAAATACAATCAATCAAAGAGCAATTTTCATAATTAAATTCCTTGAAATCCAAAATAGTGGATTTAGCAACATCTAGGGTGTTAATTTCTTCGATCCCACTTTCATCAATTTTAGCAACAAGATCTAAAAACTCTGAAATTTTGGAAGGCCTTCTAGGTAAAGGTGGATAATATTCATTCCCATCATTATTAAGATTAATATTGCAAAACAAAGATTTAATAGGGGACACATCAATAACTTTTAGATCTTCATCTTTATTTTCATAGGAACTATAAGAACACGCTCTTATAAAGGCATCTTTCTTAGCACACATCCTAGTGGTTCTTTCTTTGCACTCATCAATGGAATTTCTCATGGCTTTGAGAGACTCATTGATATCATGATTAGGTGGAATATATCTAAGTATCAAACAATCAATATCAATAGAAATTCTATCAACGTTCCTAGCCAACTCATCAATCTTAAGCAATTTTTCTTCAATCAAAGCATTGAAATTCTTTTGCAAAGTAATAAATTCTTTAATATTAGATTCAAAATCAGAGGGCATCTTATTATAATTTACATAAGAATTGTTGTAGGAATTACCATAATTATTAGAGGGATTACTAGGATAAGGCCTAGGATTAAAATTTCCTCTATACGCGTTGTTACCAAAATTGCTCCTACCAACAAAATTCACATCCATAGATTCATTATTATTATCAATCAAAGTAGACAAGGGCATATCATTAGGATCAGAAGAAACACTTTTATTAGCAAATAATTTCATAAGTTCATCCATCTTTCCACTCAAAGCATTAATTTCTTCTATCGCATGCACCTTTTTATTAGTAGATATTTTAGTATGCCATTGAGAATAATTAACCATAATATTATGTAGGAGTTTAGTAGCTTCTCCTAAAGTGATTTCCATAAAAGTGCCTCCCGCGGCCGAATCTTAAAGATTTCTAGAAGAAAAATTCAATCCGGCATAAAATTTTTGTATAATCATCCACAAATTCAAACCATGAGTAGGGCAATTATGTATCATTAATTTCATCATCTCCCAAGCTTGTGCAACATGTTCATGATCAAGTAGCTTAAAATTTATAATATCGTTTCTAAGGGAGATGAACTTAGCGGGAGGAAAATACTTAGAGATAAAAGCAGCTTTGCACTTGTTCCATAAATCAATATTATTTTTAGGCAAAGACGTGAACCAAGCTTTAGCACGATCTCTAAGTGAAAAAGGAAATAGCTTCAATTTAACAATATCATTATCCACATCTTTCTTCTTTTGCATATCACACAAATTAACGAAGCTATTTAGATGGGTAGTGTCATCTTCACTAGGAAGGCCGAAAAACAGATCTTTCATGACAAGATTCAGCAAGGCGGCATTGATTTCACAAGATTCAGCATCGGTAAGAGGAGCAATCGAAGTGCTAATAAAATCATTATTGTTGGTATTGGTAAAGTCACACAATTTAGTGTTATCTTGAGCCATCGTGACAAGCAAGCAATCCAACACACAAGCAAACAAAAAGCAAGCGGGAAAAAAGAGATAAAGAGAGAAAGAGACGGAGGATAGAGAGAGAGATGGCGAATAAAACGGCAAGGGTGAAGTGGGGGAGAGCAAAACGAGAGGCAAATGGCAAATAATGTAATGCGGGAGATAAGGATTGTGATGGGTACTTGGTATATTGACTTTTCCGTAGACTCCCCGGCAACGGCGCCAGAAATCCTTCTTGCTACCTCTTGAGCACTGTGTTGGTTTTCCCCGAAGAGGAAGGGATGATGCAACAAAGTAGCGTAAGTATTTCCCTCAGTTTTCGAGAACCAAGGTATCAATCCAGTAGGAGGCTACACGCGAGTCCCTCGTACCTACACAAAACAAATAAATCCTCGCAACCAACGCGATAAGGGGTTGTCAATCCCTACACGGCCACTTACGAGAGTGAGATCTGATAGATATGATGAGATAATATTTTTGGTATTTTTGTGATAAAGATGCAAAGTAAAATAAAAGCAAAGTAAAAAGCAAAGGAAATAACTAAGTATTGGAAGATTAATATGATAAAGATAGACCCGGGGCCATAGGTTTCACTAGTGGATTCTCTCAAGAGCATAGGTATTTTATGGTGGGTGAACGAATTACTGTTGAGCAATTGACAGAATTGAGCATAGTTATGAGAATATCTAGGTATGATCATGTATATAGGCATCACGTTCGAGACAAGTAGACCGACTCCTGCCTACATCTACTACTATTACTCCACTCATCGACCGCTATCCAGCATGCATCTAGAGTATTAAGTTCATGAAAACAGAGTAACGCCTTAAGCAAGATGACATGATGTAGAGGGATAAACTCATGCAATATGATGAAAACCCCATCTTGTTATCCTCGACGGCAACAATACAATACGTGCCTTGCTGCCCCTACTGTCACTGGGAAAGGACACCGCAAGATTGAACCCAAAGCTAAGCACTTCTCCCATTGCAAGAAAGATCAATCTAGTAGGCCAAACCAAACTGATAATTCGAAGAGACTTGCAAAGATAACCAATCATACATAAAAGAATTCAGAGAAGATTCAAATATTGTTCATAGATAGACTTGATCATAAATCCACAATTCATCGATCTCAACAAACACACCACAAAAAGAAGATTACATTGAATAGATCTCCACAAGAGAGGGGGAGAACATTGTATTGAGATCCACAAAGAGAGAAGAAGCCATCTAGCTAATAATATGGACCCGTAGGTCTGAGGTGAACTACTCACACTTCATCGGAGGGGCTATGGTGTTGATGTAGAAGCCCTCCGTGATGGATACCCCCTCCGGCGGAGCTCAGGAACAGGCCCCAAGATGGGATCTCGTGGATACAGAAAGTTGCGGCGGTGGAATTAGGGTTTTGGCTCCATATCTGATCGTTTGGGGGTACGTAGGTATATATAGGAGGAAGGAGTACGTCGGTGGAGCAACAGGGGGCCCACGAGGGTGGAGGGCACGCCTAGGAGGGTAGGCGCGCCCCCTACCCCGTGGCCTCATCCTTTGTTTCTTGACGTAGGGTCCAAGTCTCATGGATCATGTTCGGCGAGAAAATCACGTTCCCAAAGGTTTCATTCCGTTTGGACTCCGTTTGATATTCCTTTTCTTCGAAACCCTAAAATAGGCAAAATAACAACAATTCTGGGCTGGACCTCCGGTTAATAGGTTAGTCCCAAAAATAATATAAAAGTGGATAATAAAGCCCAATAATGTCCAAAACAGTAGATAATATAGCATGGAGCAATCAAAAATTATAGATACGTTGGAGACGTATCAGCTAGTTCGGCCAAGGGGCCTTCACCCTTTTCTTTTTCTTTTCTTATTTACTTTTATGTTTTCTTTTAGTTTCATTTTATTTTTAGTTTTATAAATATAAAACTAGCTCCATAACTAGTGATGCCAATTAACCCACTGCCGCAAAAAGTTTGACACATTAATAAATAGTTTATATTTGTTAATTATTAAAAAAGCATTTAAACAATTGTTTTAGCCACTGTTTTATTCATTTAAGGGCTTTTAAATACTTTATAAAATATGATTTCAACAGGACAAATATCCAGGGATTATTCGCCATACTTTGAACATTTTAGTTTTCATGTTCGATAAATCTGAATTTTGACTTTAAACTCTGTTTTGAATTTGAATCATGATTTGGATCAAATGAACATTAGCAACAGTAATGTGATGACACGACACCATTAATAGAGTTTACTGTAGCTTAATTATCCAGGCGTTACAACACGAATGATATTCGAGGGAATCTTACGTTATCATGTGATGTTCCCTTTGCTTCACGATACTTCACAAAACTCAGGATGCATCAGTATCCTTGTGAGTCTTTTGCTCAGTATACGAAAATCCTCGTTGCTGGTTTTTGTTCTTCTTTCTCGTTATTGTATTCCGGCATCCCCGTGACGTAGTCATGTGTGTCTGGCCACACGATGATCGATGCTGTCACACCGAGAGGGCACTAAGAATATCTCTCCATCATCGGAGCAGCTAATACCACTCTTGAGCTATCCGGCCACTTGTCAAACTTCCGATAAACCTGTAAGTTGCCGTTATGATCACCGTGTTAATGGTGACGTTTCAGCAACCCCAAAGCCCATCGACGGTAAGAAGTGACCATGCTACTCTCATGGTCTAAGGACCAATATCACACGTTAACATTTTGTGTTATTACAATTGAATACGGACGATATGAACTCAATTCATAACAAACAAGATTGGGTCAGTTCAATATGATTGGTCATCCAACGTCATAATATCAATGTTGTTTTAGGATCATCGTTACACTTAACAAAATCCTAAGATCCGAAAAACGTGATCACAAACAATACTTGAGCTAATCTTAGAGGCGAGACTAGGAACCTTTGATTTTACCGTTTATCATTCCGCACGTGCATACGAGTTCTCCACTGAAATGCATACTCCAGGATCATAGCAATTGTAGCATTGAATATAAACTCTTTAATTATGAATATAGAAATATAATAATACAAACATTATTGCCTCTCTTGCATATTTCTAACAGTCTCTCACTTGCACTAGAGTCAATAATCTAGTCGCATGCTTTTCTTAACCCATATAGCTATCTGATGTTGCTCATGCTTTGCTAGTGGTAGAACCTTGTCACTAGATCTGACACTCTTGAAATCTCAATCTTATTTATGTTCGTAACATCTGGTTTTATTGTGTAATTCATTTGTTACATTAACGGTGACACTATATCTCCATATAGTCCATTCTATAGTAACACTATATCTCCATATAGTCTCATTGATATATCTCCATATAGTCAATATCTATTTGGAACTACATCATAATTTATCGATAAAGTTTTGTTGATCCAGATTATATTTTATTGAAAAACTTCTCAAGTCTCAAGCTATATCATTTATAGATCCACAATTTATGTTCATTTCTGAAAAATACTTCACAATTTATAGCCCGATAGTTTATGAGTCATGAAGTTGTCTTGTGTAACCTTTTACAACAAGTTTTTTGTGTAACTTTTACAATAACCTCTTCATCTCCTCTAAAGACCAGAAGCAAAGCATTCATCAAACTGGGGTATCTAAAACTTTTAATCAATTACCCTAGTGAATCTATCAGATATCACTATGGTACTTACTACTAGCAATTAGTTTATGCAAAACATATGGCTTTGTTCATTTGATAACACACATGATGAATCTTATTCATTCATGCATGTTCATCAACTATTGATTTCTGCACAATGTTATGCTATGTGACATTTTGAGAAAACATTTTCTCCTCTTAAACTTCTTTAAAACTTGTGTCACCATACAAGTCTTAGTATAGTCAGATGTTTTAATCTATCTATATAGATTTTCATCCAATAATTCTATGTGTTTAGAAACATGTTCTTTGTGCTAACATACTTTATATTATCTTGATCAAGTATTATGTCATACATATGTAAGATCATAAACCATAGAGCTCCCACTAAACTTCTTGTATCCACGAGTCATTTGATAAATTTCAAATTTTCCAATTACTTTATTAAATTTCCAGCTACTTGTACTTTCAAATCATACACATGGCTTAAAATATTTATATCATTTCGGTATTCCCAACAAAATCTTTTGGTTGTGGCTTATATACATCCTATTTGAAATCTCTTTAAAAATTAGTATTGTTGCTCATATGTTATATATCAATATACAACATTCACCATTGTAATCCATTTATACCTTTTAGTATTGCTACTAACAAGAAGATTTGACAAGATCAATTCTTCCTATCCGATAAAACTCTTTTGTAAAACTTTATTTTCAGGATCATTATCCATGAATAACCGAATATCCATTTATAAATTTTCTGAAGGTTTCTCCAAGTTCAAAACTTGTTCCTTGCATATGAACTTCACTTTGGATTTTAAATGGTTTGAGTAACACATATCTCAGCTGGGCACTGCTACTTGTGAGTTGCATTGGGATTTTCCTCGAAGAGGAGGTGAGATGCAGTATAGTAGAGATAAGTATTTCCCTCGGTGAGAACTAAGGTTTATCAAACAATAGGAGAATCACGCAAAACCTCGTGCACAACACATGCACACACAAAAGCAAATACTTGCACCCAACACGGGCAAGAGGGTTGTCAATGCCCTTGAACTCGTTAATTGCAAGGATCAAGTCTCGTAGTGGTAGATAGATAAATTGCAAAAAAAATGCAGCAATGTATTTTTGGATGTTATAATATGATAAAGGTAGACCCTGGGGCCATAGTTTTCACTAGAGGCTTCTCTCTCGAACACATAGCATACGCACACATTACTAACGGGCAATTGATAGAAAAGCGTGTAATTATGACAATATTCACAGTTGATCATGTATATAGGCATCATGCATGAGACAAGTAGACCGACTCCTACCTGCATCTACTACTATTACTCCACCAATCGACCGCTATCCAGCATGCATCTATGGTATTAAGTATGGAAACAGAGTAGCACCTTAAGCAAGATGACAAGATGTACAAAAAGTAAACTTAATTAATATGAATAAACCCCATTGTTTTTCCCTTAATGGCAACAATACGTGTATTGTCCATAACTTTCACTGGGATAAAGAGTACCACAAGATTGATTCCATCACAAAGCACCTCTCTCTCTGAAGATAAATCAATCCAATTGGCCAAACCAAAATGATAGATCGGAGAGAAATACAAAGCTATGACAATCATGCATAATAAATTTAGAAAAGATCGAGTTACTTCTCATGAATATTCAGATCATAAACCCACAATTCATCGGATCCCAACAAACACACCGCAAAAGAAGATTATATCAGATAGAATTTCAAGAACACCGAGGTGAACAGGACGGCTTCGGCCTCTTCTGCTTTTGTCTTCCGCTTCCTGTGGTGTTCCTTCCCCTCCCTTGTAATGGCTAGTGCTTGATGAATCCATGGCTTGTAATCTGAATTGATGTGGAATAGATCCCTGTGAGAAGAGTGCTGCTAACAATTGGTATTCACAGCCATTCCCATGACCCTTCTCCTTCAATTCCACCACTCATCATTAGTTCCATGGAATGGAAAGCACGGCTACTTAGCTCCATCAAGGCGGCCGGAGACGCGTGCCTACACTGATGGCTCGAAGCAACACATCCGCTAGGAGATCGAGGAGATACATCATGCTCGAGCGATGGGCTTCCACAACATCGGCAACACTAATTCTCTCATGCCTGTTGCGACCACCACCAATACCTCCATCAACCACGGGGCCACTCTACGACTCGAAAACGACCGCCGCATTGCCGCATACCCCGGCGCTGACCTTGCTGCCATGTCACCCGCAACGTGTTCGACGCAAGGCCCAAGCCGCGTCGTCACCAGGTTGGTGTCAGAGCCCGCTCCCATCTCAAAATTAGCTTCGTCCAAGGTCACTGTCGGTGTCGTCCCTGAGTGCGGCTGCTTCGACCTCGGACCAGCGGCCTTAGCCTCGAGTCTGACCCCCATGCTGGACATCTCGGACGACCGCTCAACCGCGGTGAACTCCCCCATGCACGATGTTGTCTCCAACACCGGTTTGGCCATGGCCTCTGTGCATGCATCGACATCTAGACACATCCCTCTATGGTGCCTACTGACTCTACACCGGCCAATGTCCTAGCGGCGGTCTCAACACAAGAGATGTGTCTTGGCTATGTCAAACCCTCCATCTGCATGACCAAAAACCTGGGAGACGACATGGACATGGCATCGACATCATCGTCCTGAATGGTGGTGACATGCTTCATCAGCGTCGACCCCAGCATTAATAGCTACTGTCTTGGTTTCGTTCATGGGTCCAACTACGGAAGAACTAATCGAGGGCGGCGATGAAGTCACCTCGCCGTCGCCAACTTCTCTCGATGTGGTGGTCCCTGTAACTACCAACAAGGTTAAAATTGTGGCCCTTATCCTAGCTAAATCATTCACCGAGCACAAGCTAATTGGCATGGAATCACTACATACACCATGGACTCCACTTGGTGCGCAAAATTCTAGAACAACAACAGGCAAGGATATGTCACAGTGGTTTCTCGTGGATGACTTGCTCTCCAGAGTACGAAGTTGATGTTCTGGGATGCGAATAATCCATGGCTACCTTCTCCCTCAAACATGAGCACAACTTCTAGAATTTTCAACATGCAAGGTCCACTATATGTTATGCAACTATCAGGAGATTTGGAAGACTTGGAAACATGGGAACCTACAGGGAGTGCGGATCTCACTGTGATTGCTTTTGTACTTGGAGTTCAAATAACACAGCTGGAGCCAATTGTATTCAAGTGGCCAGATCCTTTTTGTTTTAACACGCACTTTCTTAGTGGAAGCACTCTTGACGTATTACTGGCGAGGCGAGCTGCACATACTATGGGGAATGGGTGATGTCTAGATAATCTTCATTGTACTCTTGAAAGTACTAATTTGGCTATCACACACTAGGGTATGCATATTCCTCCTCGAGAGATATGGGTTCTCAAGTACTGTCATTATGCAAGGATGTATTTTTCAAGGAAAATCACAGTGCCAAAGGATTCCAACTCTGGTGTATTCCTCGCCGTCCTCAATGGGAGAGCTGAAGTGCAGTGGAATTATTCTTCCACAAGGATCCTAACTGATGTTGTTCGCAGATGTCAGATTTCATGTCAGATTCTGCGAGGTATATACTAAAAATTCAGAGATGATGCAAAGGAAGTCTTGGTTGCAGTACTGCATTGCTGGATGCGAGTCCTTATATGGTTGTCAGAATTTTTAGTGGACAATTGCATGGTCTTACAGTTCTCAAATCTCTCTATCAAGTCTCCATACTCGACTACATTGTGTGACTCTATGGGTGCAGCGGAACTGTCCTGCCACATACCAAGAAAAATGGTTTAGGTTTTTGGCAGTGGGTTCACCTGGTGCTGGATCAGCCTATTTATGTAGTGGGATTGTTACCATCACATTCTGGACACACTTCAAACTGGGTATGCTTCCTTCGTTGCATTATCAGGATTTGAGCTTCTGGAGATATCTATGTGTGGACCAGATTATGCTAAAGATTGGGCATGTTTTTCAGTGTGTTCTATAGCATAACCAATGGAAGGTTGCATGGTCGCTTAACTTGAAATACTTGGATGTTGTCAACTAGTCTGAGCAACAAATTCTGGCCGCAACATACCCTGAGTTGTATTTTCCATGGCACTCAGGCGATGTCCTAGTATAAAACATTCCCTTGGTGGAGTTCAGTTGCCTAAACTGCAAAAGGCTCATTCTGGAAGCTGCTACACAATATGGTTTTACATGTTTTGATTGGGAATTTGCATGGTCACTTAATTGGCATAGAGAGAAGATGCTTCACTATTCTTGGGAGTCGGACATTGACAATTCTTCCTGCACTAGGGGCGTAGCTATTTTCAGAGGAAGTGGGCATGCACAAGTGGGGATTAAGCTCTCAAAAATATCCAATGCCAATTGTTCACCAAATGATGCTGAAGAGAATGAATTTCAAGGAATCATTTTCGCCTAAAGTTGGCGAGATCATTTCAGCCATCTTCATTATCATCTGCTATTATATTGGTGGTGGTTATTCTTGCTACATGTTCAGTACAATATTCGGACATACGAGTGCAAATTTTGTTGTGCTCCAAAAGGCAGAGTGCGGAGATCCACTATTTTCTCCTGCTGATTGTGTTCCTCTTCTCGGTCCCATGGAGAAATTAGATCAGTGGTGGGTTTTAAAGTTTCAGGGCAAGCTCCAGGATGGCTCTAACTTAATGACGAAAGATTATCCTCTTCCCAATATCAACTACAAAATCTTTAAAATTCTACAACTGGAATGGAATCCGAATATTTGCTCCGTCCCAGCTTGGCGTCGAGATAATCTTTGTGGCCTGGATGATGCTAGTTGGGGGTTGAAATTGATACACCTCAATTGATATGGGATCTAGGAGGTTCGACACATTGGCAGTTTCTCTCCAGGATATATCCAAGAGCATTTTTAAGGAGGAAGGTATGTCCTAATTCTGGCCACTTCCTTCGAGCAAGCCCAGGTCGGCCACAAATACCACTTCTATTTCGAGAAAGTATGTGGCGTCACCGACATCTACCTCTACGATGCCTCCTTAAACATTGCTTCAATCATGTTCGACCATGGCTCATATAACTACAACCATCACCGCGTTTCTCGATGAACTCAAGAAATCACAAGTACCATAGGATCCAGGTGGTTTAACATGCCATCGGCTTGAGGTCAAGCTGAACTTTAAGGAGCGGCAAATGTTAGCGACCAACCTACTATCACCTAGGCTGGGCCATGGGCTGCTGGGTTGGGCTACAATAAGGCCTCGGGAGGGAGCTACTACAAGTACGTTGGGAAGGTCTACGAACATCTCGGCTCGGATCAGGACGGCTTCGGCCTCTTCTTCTTCTGTCTTCCTCTTCCTCTGGTGTTCCTCTCCTCCCTTGTAATGGCTAGAGCTTGATGAATCCATGGCTTGTAATCTAAATTGATGAGGAATAGATACATGTGACAAGAGTGCTGCTAACAGGAGGGACACTTCGTATAATGTGTGTTGCATTAGAAAAACCCGTAAATTCCTAGTGAATCCTCTGTGGATGTAGCAGCGCCCAGTTGATTTCATGTTTCGTCTATATGATGATGGATCACAGAACAATATACACACACAAATTTACTTCTTTATGTAGTTTGTATTGATATCTCTAAAAACCCTTATATTTATAAGGTAAACGTTTCCAATCGGCACGCGGGCCGAACGTTCGGCCGGACGCGCGCTACGCGTAGATCCTACGGAACGGGAGGGCCCATGCACCGCTTTTTTCACTTGACCTTATCCTCTCCTCTTCCACTCGTTTTCTTTCCTATCTCTTCTTCGTTCTCCTCCAGTCGGTCTTCTTTCCTCTCCCCTCGCCATGAACGCCACACCGCCATGGATTTGGCCTTCAAGCACCTCCGTCCCCTCCCGTCCCCTCTCTACCTCCCTGCCGACATGCGTCCTCACCACCACCTCCCGCAAAGCACGCGTTGAGGCGACGACGAGCTGCTCTGCGCTCCCCCACCACCCCTCCCCTGTGAGCTTGAGGCGACGGCGCTCGCACACCGGCAGCACCATTTTTTTCCCAAGACGCCGTGCGGCTATGGCTTTGTTTTTAACTTTTAGCCAGTTGCAACTTTTTGATTTATCGGTTCCAGCTTTTTCTTTCGCCGGTTGTACCAATTTTCATCCACGAGCACCAATCTTTGTTTCGTTGGTTCCAACATTTTTTCCCGTTGGCAGTAGCTTTTCGCGTCGCTGGTTCCAACTTTTGATTTCGCCGGTCGCAACACTCCCACTTTCGACGGTAGCAACTTTTTGATTCATAGGTTGTAGCATTTTTTTTCATCGGTAGTAGCTTTTTGCTGAAGGAAGGGGATCAATGAAGTTTTTTTTTGCTACAACCATGTATTACAGAAGCTTCAACCATGCGTGCCAGAGCTGCAAGCCGTGGTACACCAGAGCTACAACCAGAGACGCCCATCGCCGGCAAGGCTGCAACCGGCACGAGGCAGTGCTACAACCGGTGTCTAGCGAGCTGCAAGCGACACAACGGCAAGCTTCAAACCTGGTGGGTCACCATGCTGGTGATGGCGACCATGCCTGCGAGGGGAACTACAACCATGGTGAGTTGTTGGAACCGTCTTTTATTTTTGCTATGACCGGCCAAAAATTTTGCTACGTTCCGGCGACGAAGGTCCATGGTTTTGCTGGAACCGGCTAAAATTTTGCTTCAGCTGACTTTTTTTATTTTCTTAGTTGCGGCGAGTGGTGGCGAGCTGCGGTGACGGACGTGGGGGGCGGTGACCACGCCGGCGGTGGGCAACACCGGCGAGGGACGGTGTTGCAGTCGACGCCCCGGAGCTACCATGGATGCAACACAGAGGCAAGAGAAAAGGCCGCTACGGTTAACGACCTTTTTGGTGAGAGCGACGACGGCGAGCATCGGCGGTGAGCGTGTGCGGCGAGGCAAATGGGCATGGTTCGGCGAGCGCGGGTCATTGGCGGCTGAGGACCATCGGGACGCTGGTCTCTTTCCCCTTTGCTTTTTTTTTCTTCAGCGTTTTCTGTAAGGCCAAATCGTACGGTTTATAAAAGCTATATCGTGTGCCCCACGCGGGACCGGCCGAAATTTTCGGCCGGTGCGCCGGCGCAGAGTTGCGCCCTATTTATAAACGGAAGGAGTACAGTTCTATCTCTTCACAATTTTACACACTGCAGTAGTATCGTTACATTGGTTATAGGTTACTATTACATCTGTTCCGAAATATAAGTCAGTTGGGGGAGTTCCACTACATGGTAGGGTGCACTACACAGCACCAGAAACAAACACAAGTACAGCACCCTCCCTCAGCCCTGCGCCCGCCCTCGTGGTTGCAGGGCCCTCCTCCTGGCCGGGATCACCACCAGCTGCCGCGACAGGTGCAGCCTGGGCGCCGGGGACGCGGCAGGATCGTCGCCCTGCGCGGTGCCAACGTCGCAGCCGTACTTACACGACATCGCTCCGGCGTACTTGGCTCCCGCCGCGGTCCAACCGCTCCAAATGCCGCACCCCTGGACAGCGGCATCGCCTCTGCCCCTGTTCTTCTTCTGCTGCCGCTTCGCCGGAGTGGCGTCGACCTTGCCACCGCCGTCGCTCTTGGTGCAGGCGACGTAGGCGGCAAGGAACGGGTCGTGGTGGTGCACCCTCCACAGGACCCAGCCGCTCCCGTGCCGGCTCGCCATGAACGTGGAACCGGCTGCGCGCCGCGAGCCCGCAGGCTGCAGGTGCGCCCTGCTAGGAGGCAGCGGCAGCGGCTTGGCGAACTCACCCGGCACGTTGTCGACCTCGTCGTGCACGAAGAAGATCGGGTTGTTGGACACGGTCGTAGAACGAGCCAGCGGCTGTTGCTGCTGCCGGTCGCCGCGCCTGGTGCGGCGGCTCATCGCTGCACGTCAGGCTCTTCGATCGATCCTCGGGACGATGGAGGCACGAGGCGGTGGTTTCATCCTGACGGCCGTCGTCGGGGCATTTTATCTAGGAGCTCGGCGCGAGCCCGTGAACAATTTCACCCTTTGCCGTGGCACGTGAACAAGGAGGCGTGGGGGCTTCGGTTGGTGTTCCTTTGGGATATCAGGCACCGTTCATGGCTTCGTAGTAATAGTGCTCCACTATTTACTGTTCGGGCCGTAGACTTGTGTGCGTGCTCGTCCAAATTAAGCCTTCCTCGCGTAGATTTGGGTCACGGATGCCAGGAACACTGAACGCACGACACGAGGCATTCTGAAATCATTGCGATTACGGAGAGGATCCACGGGAATTCTGTTCCGTTGCATGGGCACCCAAGCGATCGACTCCGTAAGTATGTGCTCACAAAGTCACAAGACATCGACCGTCCCGTCGTGTCACGGACCGTTGTACACGCATCGCCATCTTAACTTGGTTGCGTCTTGGGCGATCAGTTGTCAACATTTGGCGTCAACGTTGTGCATCACGTCGCCCTCGACTGGAACAAAACGAGATGAAGCCTAGGTTTTATTCCTCACACAAAAACTTTCGTGTTATCGCAAAAAGAAGAAGAATATAACTATGTATTGTCATAAAAGGATAGCGTATGAGAACATCTTCAGCCGAACTTGTCTAATTTAAACCCCACATGTCCGTCGATGTGTCATTGGACAGAGCCGGTGAACCCTCGCCTCTAAGTTCGGCCAACCACATCCCTCATTTCCAAAATCTTATATTTCCGCAAACACATGAACGGTCGAGTCGGCCCTGAGGGGGGCGGGAGGGGCGGCCGCCCCGGTCCCGGATCCGGATGGATGACGTTTAGCCCATATAATGGGTGGATTATCCTTAAGAAATGTGTCACACGTCAGGTATGAGCACAAGGCAACTCCGAATGTTTTTTATGGCAGGTTTAGTGACGCAAGGATGGCATCTTTAGTTACCAAGCATGGCAATAAGAGGGAACCAGTAGGATGACATGAACTTTTAGTCATGTGTCGCTGAAATTTGCCATCCTGTGTGACTAGAATTGTCACTGAAAAACGTCAGGGTCGGAGTGCCATGCACCTGACGTGTGGCACTTATTATTTAGAAAAAAGTATAATCCATCGATGGATTGGTTACTTCTCAGCTTGCAGCACGTTGCATGCACAATCTCTCCGGCTTCTCCCCATCTCTTTCCCGATTGTCAACAAATCAGCCAGGTCGGCGGCGTTCGCCAACTTCATCTAACTGTGTTTTTTTGGTTGTCCGCGTGATTAATGGAAGAACATAATCCAGTTTTCTTGAATCCCATCTACTTCCTCTGCGATGTAAATCCCGTCCCTCCTTTTACATGTTCATTTGTTCGTGAAGGTCATCCTCATACATCAATCTATCTCACACTCTGATTGATCGTGTCGATTGGAATTAGGTAAGAGGAACTTGGATTTTGTTCATGACTTGTAATTAGTAACAAATCTTGCAATTTCTGATTTTTCTAGCCATCCAGGTGATCACGCGCCATGTTACATGCCTTTGCTTTGCCTTTCTATCGAATCAACAGTGTTCTTAATTTCTTGTATGATGTGTTTGTGTGTTATTTCAATGACTTGTTCCGGTAATTTACTTAGCAAGATCTCATCTAGAAAGTATTCAACAAACATGCATATGACTTAATGGAGACCCAGAAATGAGCTATTGCATTTTATTAGAACAGATACAACTGCTTTGAATTCCGAGGAATCACCTTAAGTTATTCTTGAAGAACAACTTAGTGAAAAATGTAGTTTGACAATAATATGAGTGGGCGCAAAAGTGTAACAAATATAGAAAATACAAGTCTCGATGGACAAGAGTGAACAACTTTTACCATAAATGTTTATGATCTTGTATTTTGGATAGTGTAGATCACAAGGCAACACATATTATAGTGTATTGAGTTGTTTTTGAAGAAATAGTAATATGAATACTCATAAGTTTATGTGCCTTTAGGCCCCCTATGTATTGCCTAGACCTGGGCATTTTTGGGCCGGGCCGGGTTTCAAAGAGCCCGACCCCAAATCCCAAGCTTGGGCCCGGTCCGCAGCCCGACAACATGTCTACTTTTTATATTCTAAGTAATAAAATAGCTATTTGGGGGGATTAATGCTATGCCTATATTTATATAAAAACTTGGAAATCATGTTTTGTCGGGCATTTACCGGGCTAAGGGCTGGAAAGTGAGTCCCGAGCCTGGACCGGACATCAGGCTTCGGGCCGGGCCACCCATGCTCAGGTTTAGTATTACCTTACCCCGAGCCCCTGAAATCTTAGGTCAGCCCTGCATGAACGTGGATCATTGAACGATACAAATACGTAGAATAATGGATATGACACAGAACAATACAACAATAAACAGTTAAAATTAGAAGAAAAAAAGGCATAGTTTCTCTCTCCAGTTACCAGTAATTTCTCCGTGTCCTTGGCATATTGTTCTCTCGAGTACTCCATTCCAAGCATCTACACCATGTTATACGAAAAATTCACCATTGCCTCAACGTATGTGCTCCCTCTCTCATCTGGACAACCTCATCAATGGCATCTCCGATTGTACCATATGCTAGCATCGTGAATCCATGCATTTCTGCATAGGAGACAATGATAGTTGTCCTCAATAATCCTTCTCCTCGACATGAAGTAAGAATTATATGCCTTCACATCCTCCACTATGCACAAGAACAAATGACTACTCATCCGGAAGTGACGCCCAGATAACCCTCATGGAATATCATGTTGGGTTTGAAGTAGTCGGCATAGAGACCACGTTTTCCCAATATCCTATCCCGTTAACAACTAATCTACATGGCATCGAACCCTTCAAGTTGAGAACATGTCCCTCTTACTTTTCTCCATTCTTCAAGGATGCTCATTATCACTATCAAGTCCTCATCTTCGTCGTTATCCATGTCTGAATCAGGTGAATCGATGAACTCATCAAGCTCCGGGTAAGCACACTCATTGTCCGGCGAATCTATCCATTGCCTACAATTGTGCAAAAGAACCATAAAAAACTTCGACATTTCATCAAAAACTCAATGGCGGCCGGAGTAGGATGTATCGGGGCAGCGTTCGTGGTGCTGACCGTGTCTGAGGTTGACAGAGGATGGCGGTGGCGACACTGCGAGTTGGGCCTGGACGGGAGCGTCGACGGAGCTAGGGTGGGAGAGCAGGACGAACAAGGAGCAACGTGAGCGAGGACAAAACAGTGTGGAAAAGGGCAGGTCGAGCAAGGGTGGAGGTCGATTTGGGGGGATTTGGCATGGGTCCAACATGACGGACACGGCCAGATGGGCCCAAATCCGTCTATGAGCTAGGTTTGAGAAGTGTCGGATAACCCAGACATATGACCAGAATATGGGGATCCGATTAGGTGATTTTTTTTCCGGATATTGCCCTGGCTATCCGCCTGGACATGTGAGGATTGCCGGTGGGGTCTTTTGGTTGGGAGATGCTCTAAGAGCATCTACAACCACATATGGCAAATCTGGACCCTCAAACGCCCGCGGACGCGCCCAGGCGCGTCCACCAGCAGTGACCGAGCATGCCTCAAATTTCACTTGTTGCATCCAGACATCTCATAGTCGATTCTTGTATCCATACAAAGACATACAAAAGGAAATAGAACCTACATACTACGTCGATCCTGGCTACTCCTCGTCGGAGATCACGACGATCTTCGTGCCTGGCTCCGGCAGCATGGACGGCGGCTGCAGCTCCGGCTCCTTCGGCTGCTTCGCTCCGGCCTCCTCCGCCTCTATCTCCGCGGCGAGCTCGGCGAAGATCGCGTTGGACTCCGCCTGCTCCCGCCGGAGGAATGCCCGGTTGGCCTACACATAGGCCTCATCCTAGATGGACTCTAGGATGGCGTGCTGCTCGGCCATCTCGTCGGACTGCGCAACGGCAAACTCCGCCTCCGCCTGCTCCATGTTGAAGGGCGACACCTGCTAGTGCGCCTCCTCCGCCTCCTCCACCTCCATCTGAGCCATCTCCTCCTCCTCCTCCTCTGGCTCCGGCGAGTCCGGAGGCAGCCCGACAGCGATGCGGGCGGCACGCACGGCTTCCCTCATCCGGGTCTGCTGATGGATCTCGTAGCGGCGCTCCGGCGTCAGCATGACATAGTACACAATCTTGCTCCGGACCATGGCGGAGTGCCGGAGTGTGGGCAGAGCGTTGGAGCGAAAGAGAGAGGAGGTGGATGGGCTCGGACTGGCGGTGCAGAGAGGAGGGGATGGGTTAGGGTTGTGGGACACCAGCCGACTTAAATAGTTGGAGTTCGTCTAGGGCGGCGAGCCGGAGCGGCGCCACGTGGCGTCCGTCGGACCGCTGGGTTTCCGGGTGTTTCTGTGTGGGGCCACGCCGTCAGGCCGACATGGCGGGCACCCCAATATCCTCCCCATATTTGGGCTGGATATGGAAAGTGCCGGTCAGCCCGGGCATCTGAGGGCCGTTTGACAGGTTCGTCTGGGTCAAAAAAATCATGACTGAACACTGACCGGGCGGTCCGCCCGAGCGTATGAAGCGGGTTTGAGAGGTTCGGTTGTACATGCTCTAAGTATGTACTCCCTCCATCCGTGAATAAGTGTACATCTAGCTTTTGTCTGAAGTCAAAGCTTTAAAACTTTGACCAACTTTTTAAGGAAAAGTAAAAGCATTTATGACACTAAATTAGTATCACTAGATTCGTTTTAAAATATACTTTGATAATATACCAATTTGATTCATATATGTTACTACTATTTTCTATAAAATTGGTCAAAATTTTAAAATTTTGACTTAGTACAAAAGCTAGATGTACACTTATTCTCGGACGGACGGAGTATGATGTCTATCTTCTCTACTACTTAAAAAGAACATAATGTTCCCATTTCACCTTTCTTCCCACCACCCCTTCGTCCAACCTTCCACGTATATGATCAATCATCTTAATTTACTTATCTTTTGAACCAATTTTACTTAATTTACTTACCAAACTTCTAATCAAAATATAGGATAATTAACAGTCGGAATTTGATGAATATTTATTTACACAATCGCATACTATAACCAGGTAAATCAATTCTGATCAAAATATAAGGTAAATCTCTACTGCTTAAGAAGAACGTAAGGTTCCCATTTCACCTTTATTCCCACCACCCCTTCGTCCAACCTTCCATGTATATGATCAATTATCTTAATTTACTTATGTTTTGAACCAATTTAACTTAATTTACTTACCAAACTTTTAATCAAAATATAGGGTAATTAACGGTCAGAGTTTGATGAATATTTATTTACACAATCGCATACTATGGGCAGGTAAATCACTTCTGATCAAAATATAAGGGAAATCATGAAAACAAAATAAACATTCATTCACTCAATCACATATTATGGATAGGCATATCCCGTGCAACGCACGAACATTGTTCTAGTTTGAATACAAAGAAATCAATACCAAGCTTGCACACGATGCTCCAAAACTTCAGGCACTCCCCTCCGAGCAGGACCTACACGTACGAAGCGGCCCCGACATCATTGCACGCCCGGCGGGATTGCCAAGGGTGCAGGAAACCTTTATACCACGAGAGACAGTACACGGAGTGCCTGTACCTTTTCAGCACGTACAAGCATGCATACGCGTATAATTACATTACTTTACCCGCACACAACTTTCTTCACCTCCACCGTATAATACGGTGCACGTGATTGTTGCACCAGTACCTTTTCCGTGCTCCAAACAAAATCATCAGCAATTAATCATCTCAGGAAAGACAGACGGCAAAAGGCTCCTCCAAACTTGCAGCAACGACCAAACTCCTCTCCACATCATCATCAGGAGACGAAGAAAAAACACAAAGAAAAACCACGCACACGTTCAAAAGATCTCAGTTCTCAAGAGCACTGTAGCAAGCGAGCATCGGTCTCCACTCCAGCACCTGCAAACTCATCCCTGTGAGGTCTGTCTGCGTGGTGCGCGCGCTTTCGGGCGCCTACCTGTAAAGTGGCCCGGCGCAGGACGGTCGACGGCGAGCAGGCGGGCGGGCAGGCTGCGGCGCATCATATCATGCCATCGCCCTCCACTGTGTAGGATCCTGTGGAGAGCAGCGGCAGCAGCAAATGATCGAGAGGGAGAAAACACACACACACTCACACACGCACACAGGTCATGCATGCAGATACAGATGCAGATGCAGTGCTCGTGGAGGAGTAGCAAAGGTGCACTGGTGATGGATGTTGGATGCATGCAGTGGACATCGGGTAGTTGGTCGCTCTCTTTTGCAGGCTGGCAGAAAGCTATCCTATTCCTAGGGCGGATTACTTGCTGGCTGGTCCTCCAGGCTCCAGTCCAGACTCATGTAGTCCTACCGTTTGCTTGCTGTTGTTGCCATGAACAATGCAGGGATTGTTGCTACTCCACTGTCGCCTTCCTTGGGGTAACCGAAGAGCTGGTTTGGTTCGTTCCTAGTTGCTGAAAAAGCAACCGAAGAGCAAGTTTTCAAGCATGACAAAAAATCAGGACTGTGGTATTCCCCGCCTATCAGGATTCAAGTCCTGATGCTCGCATTTATTTTTAAAATTATTTCAGGATTTCTGACGATGTGCATTCAATGGAAGGAGACGTTCCCGTAGACGACGAGGTGCCTATGGTGGCTTCGTAAATTTCAAGATGATATGTCGGCTCAGTCTTTCAGAGGTCCTGATAGGGGTAGGATATGTGTACGTTTGTTTATAGGAGTAAGTGTATGCACATGTATATAAGCATTTTGGTCTGTACTGTGTTAAAAAAACACGAAATAAGCATAGAAGTGGAAGTAGGGACTTTTGTGGACGATGCCACGGATTTAATCCAATTTGAAACTGCTGACTATTTCGTCACAATTCTAGTTTTTTTATAAGGTTTCCGGTTTTAACTACAGGTCTACAGCATGATTACTCTCATCTTACACCAAGATAAGAAGCACAACAAACTTCGAAGCCGCTAAACCTACCGCCACCGCCCGTTGCTTCCTCCGTTCCTCTCCCGTTCGCCCCCCCCCCCCCCCCCCCGCGCGGGCGACTAAGGGGCCCGAATCTTAGCCGCCGATCACTCCCCCTCCCATCCCTTCCCCCCTGCCGCTGGAGGAAACCGTCGGGGTAAGCCCGGACGGCTGACGGCAGTGGCGGAGGAGCCTCTCCTTCTCGAGCGCGAGGGTGGCGCGGGGCACCCGGGCGAGCGGAAGTGCGCCTCCGGATCCGAGCCTCTGCGGCGATGCTCGCTCCCGGTTGCGAGCGCCGGATCTGCACCTGACCGCGGCACTGCGGTACCTTGGATCGGCAGCGGCGTAGAGGGCTTTGGTGGACAGGTCGGTTGTGAGCGTGGTTGGCCCTCAAGTTAGATTTGATCTGGCCAGAGTGGCTTGCTCGCTCTGTGGCGGCGGAGATCGGTGGTGGTCCGTGAGCCCGATGCGAGATGGAGGTTCGTCGAGCGGATCCGCGTGAAAACCTCGTTCTCGGATTTTTGCCAAGACCGACGATGGCGGCGCTCTTTTGTGTCGTTATCTTCTTGAAGGCATCGCCGTGGAAAAGCTCCAGACCTCTATCCGCTACCTCCGGGGGAAACCCTAAATCAGTAGATCGGATGACGATGGCGATCTAGTGTCGTTTTCCCCTTGAGGGCATCATTCTTGGAGGTTTACACGGGCTCGAGGGACCAATGGACGGCTTCTTTGGTGGAGCGGTGCTTCACCTTACTCATTGATGATAGCGGATCTCGGCGGCGAGGCATAGTGGAGACTGATACGTCTCCATCGTATCTACTTTTCAAAACTCCTTTGCACTTGTTTTGGGCTCTAACTTGCATGATTTGAATGGAACTAACCCGGACTGACGCTGTTTTCAGCAGAATTGCCACGGTGTTATTTTTGTGTAGAAATAAACTCGGAATGACCTGAAACTTCACGGAGATCAGTTTTGAAATGAAAAATATTGGCGAAAGAATCAACCGAAGGGGACCTACATCCTGGCCACAAGGGTGGAGGGCGCGGCCACCCTTTAGGGCGCGCCCTCTCTCCTTGTGGGCCCCCTGGACCTCCACCGACCTCAACTCCAACTCCATATATTCATGTTTGGGGAGAAAAAAATCAGAGAGAAGGATTCATCACGTTTTACGATACGGAGCCGCCGCCAAGCCCTGTTCTTCCTCGGGAGGGCAGATCTGGAGTCCGTTTTGGGCTCCGAAGATGGGAAATCGTTGGCATCGTCATCATCAACCATCTTCCATCACCAATTTCATGATGCTCACCGTCGTGCGTGAGTAATTCCATCGTAGGCTTGCTGGACCGTGATGGATTGGATGAGATTTACCATGTAATCGAGTTAGTTTTGTTTGGGTTTGATCCCTAGTATCCACTATATGTTCTAAGATTGATGTTGCTATGACTTTGCTATGCCTAATGCTTGTCAGTAGGGCCTGAGTGCCATGATTTTAGATCTGAACATATTATGTTTTCATGGATATATTTGTGTTCTTGATCCGATCTTGCAAGTTATAGTCACATATTACATGTTATGATCCGGCAACCCTGGAGTGACAATAGTCGGGACACTTCTCGATGATGATCGTAGTTTGAGGAGTTCATGTATTCACTAAGTGCTAATGCTTTGGTCCTGTTCTCTATTAAAAGGAGGCCTTAATATCCCTTAGTTTCCAATAGGATCCCGCTGCCACGGAAGGGTAGACAAAAGATGTCATGCAAGTTCTTTTCCATAAGCACGTATGATTATATTCAGAATACATGCCTACATCATGTTGATGAATTGGAGCTAGTTCTGTGTCACGCTATGTTATAATTGTTGCATGATGAATGCCATCCGACATAATTATCCACCATTGATATCCATTGCCTACGAGCTCGTCTCATATTGATCTTTGCTAAGTTATTTTTCTGTTGCCACTGTTACGATTGTTACAAAACTGCTACTATTACTTTTGCTACTGTTACCATCACTTTCATACTACTTTGCTACTAAATATTTTGCTGCAGATATTAAGTCTTTTAGGTGTGGTTAAATTGACAACTCAACTGCTAATACTTGAGAATATTCTTTGGCTCCCCTTGTGTTGAATCAATAAATTTGGGTTTAATACTCTACCCTCGAAAACTGTTGCGATCCCATATACTTGTGGGTTATCAGAGACTCGGCGTTCGATGCGCAGAGTGTTCGGAACGTAGCATGCAATTTTAAAAAAATAACCTACGCTCACGCAAGATCTATCTAGGAGATGCATAGCAACGAGAGCGGGAGAGTGTGTCCACGTACCCTCGTAGACTGAAAGCGGAAGCATTAGCTTAACGCGGTTAACGTAGTCGAACTTCTTCTCGATCCAACCGAGCAAGCACCGAACGTACGTCACCTCCGAGTTCTGCACATGTTTAACTCGATGACGTCCCTCAAACTCTTGATCCAGCAAAGTGTCGAGGGAGGGTTCTGTCAGCATGACGACATGGTGACGGTGATGGTGAAGTGATCCACGTAGGGCTTCGCCTAAGCACTACGACAATATGACTGGAGGCGTAAACTATGGAGGGGGCGCCGCACACGGCTAGGAATCAATGTTGTGTGTTCTAGCGGTGCCCCCCACCCCAGACATATATATAGGTGGGAGAGGGAGAGGGGCTGCAAGGGGATCCCCAAGTAGGAGTAATCCTACTTGGGCGCCTCCTCCAAATTGGTCTCGCCCCTTCCATATCCATCGGAGGGGAAAGGAAAGAGTGGGGAGACGGGAAGGAAAGGGGGGGGGGCGAATCCTCCCCTTTCCTTCTCCCTTCCCTTGCTTTCCTTCTCCTCCTATTCGCCCTATAGGGGGCACACCAGCCCCTTTTGGGGCTGGTCTGTCCCTCACTTGGCCCATTAGGCCCATATAGCTTGTCAGGGTTACCCGGAACCCCTTTCGATGACCCGATACATACCCGGTACCCCCGGAACACTTCCGGTGTCCAAATACAATTGTCCTATAATGAATCTTTACCTCCCAACCATTTCGAGACTACTCATCAGGTCTGTGATCTCATCCGAGACTCCGAACAACATTCGGTCACCAAATCACATAACTCATATAATACAAAATTGTCATCGAACGTTAAGCGTGCGGACCCTACAGGTCAATAACCAACAGCGGAACCTGGATGCTCATATTGGTTCCCACATATTCTGCAAAGATCTTTATCGATCGTACCGTAATGAAAACATACATTATTCTCTTTGTCATCGGTATGTTACTTGCCCGAGATTCGATCGTCGGTATCTTCATACCTAGTTCAATCTCATTTCCCACAAGTATCTTTACTCGTTATGTAATGCATCATCCCACAACTAACTCCTTAGTCACATTGCTTGCAAGGCTTATTATGATGTGCATTACCGAGAGGGCCCAAAGATACCTCTCCGATACTCGGAGTGATATATCCTAATCTTGATCTATGCCAACCCAACAAACACATTCGGAGATACCTGTGGAGCATCTTTATAATCACCCAGTTACGTTGTGATGTTTGATAGCACACAAGGTATTCCTCCAGTATCCGGGAGTTGCATAATCTCATAGTCAAAGGAATATGGATATGACATGAAGAAAGCAATAGCAATAAAACTTAACGATCATTATGCTAAGCTAACGGATGGGTCTTGTCCATCACATCATTCGCCTAATGATGTGATCCCGTTCATCAAATGACAACACATGTCCATGGTTAGGAAACTTAACCATCTTTGATTAACGAGTTAGTTTAGTAGAGGCTTACTAGGGACATGGTGTTTTGTCTATGTATCCACACATGTATCAGGTTTCTGGTTAATACAATTCTAGCATGAATGATAAACATTTATCATGATATAAGGAAATATAAATAACAATTTTATTATTTCCTCTAGGGCATATTTCCTTCACGGAGATGGACTCGCGCAAGAGGAGGAGCTATCTCACGTCATGGTTGCGTCAATGGCAAAGAGGCCTGGCAAGGTCGGTGCGTTAGTTTTTGCTCTAAAGATGGATTGGTGGAAGACGGCAGTGACGACACACGAGAGTGCATCGAACCGGTTTGTACCCTAAACCCAGTATGTGGCTCGGTTGGGGCCTCCGGCTTTAGATGTTAGTCTTTGGTGTGATGTCTGTTTGGTATTAGGCTCGAACAATCGACACCCCTTCATCAAATGGATATGAGTAGCGACAATTGTTGCTAAGATGGTGGCTTCAGACTACCTGATGTACTACTCTGTAAGGTCTTTGTGAATAATTAATAAAATGGTGCATGCATCATTCAAATGAAGAGGCCGTGGGTAATCCTCCTTTTCAAAAAAAAATCTTAATTACTCCCTATGGTGATGCCCGAATTGAAGGGAAAACTGTTTTCTGGTAGAACTGTCTATAGTGTACCATGATAATTCCTTATCATGTATGGTGGGTGTAGATTATAGCATAATTAGAAAGAGCTGTGAGAATAATAAACCCATTGATACTAATCATTGGAGTTTTGTGTTCAATGTGATTTGAACATGTTGGTTTAAGAAAAAATCTAATTAATGATAGAAATTTTAATTGGGCCAACAATATTGATGACTCAAACAATGAAAAGTTAGATAGAGTGTTTTTCATCCCTGGTTGATAGGAACACTATGCTCTCTGTCTTGCATTCTTTGGAAAGAGAAGCGTCTCATCACACCCCACTTATCCTTGATAATGTATCCCATAATAATTCACAACCTATGTGTAGGTTTGAGAACTCAAGGATGTGTAGAGATGGGTTAAATGAGTTTGTTACTTCTATTTGGACAAAATCTTATTCTGGGTCAATTTAGATAGATGGCAAAAAAGATTAAGAGTCTTGAGGAAAAAAACATAGAGGTCGGGATAAATGATGATGCCGTGTACAAGATATTACACCTAGGAATTCAAGCTAAACTATACAACATTGGTAAAAATGTTGAGATTCTCCTTGTAATAGACAAGACCAAAAGGAGGCTTAGAGCCTAGTTGGGAAGGCTCTTGAAACAGGAGGAAACGAAATGGCTATAGAGATATAAAGAGAATGAAATTAAAGAGGGGCGGGCAACATTACTAGACATTATCATGCTAAAACAATGGTAAAAGAAGACAGGAATAAATTTATTTCTATGGAAAAAGAGGAATGGGTTATTGAAGGTGAAGTGGAGTTGATGTTTTATATCACTGAATTTTATTAAAAAAAAGTTGTTTGGGCTGGCCGAGGAACCCAACATTTCTCTGAATATTTCATGGCATACCACGAGTCACTAGGGATGATGCCAAGAAGTTAGTTGTGCTCCTTTCCATGGATGAACTGAAGACGACTGTCTTTCAAATGGAAAGAACAAAAGACCTAGGACTGATGGACTAATTCCTAATTTTTATCATATATTATGGGATGTAGTTAAATGGGATATAAAAGGCCTATTGGATTATTTTCATGCACGAACTCTTGATGTTGCTAGATTTAATTATGGCATTATTACTCTAGTTTTAAAAACCAATGACGCTTAACAAATTCAAAAAATTAGACCTATATGTTTGCTTAATGTGAGTTTAAATATCATTACTAAAGTTCTCATGAATAGACTAACTAGGCTGGTGATTCTTGTTATTCAACACTCAAACTCGCTTTATTAAAGGCACATATATAATGAAAGGTGTTGTGCTATTGTATGAAGCCTTGAACTATATTCATCACAACAAAGAGGATGTTCTTTGTTTAAAATGGATTTTGAAAGGCTTATGACAATATTAAATGGCCTTTTATTCATCAAATGCTCAAACTAAAAGGATTTTCAGATAAATGGTTGATTGGATTATGTTCACTATGAGGGGAGGACATGTTGGGATTAATGTCAATGACAAAATTGGCCCTTATTTCAAAACTCACAAGGGTTTGAGATAGAGGATGCCATCTCACACCTTTTATTTTACTTAGTTGTTCATTCCCTGTAAATGTCATTGTAAAAGGAGCTTTGGGAGAAATTGTGGATAATGGGGTTAATAGCCTGCAATTTGTAGAAGACAAAATTTTTATTTTACAAGGCGATGAAACTAGTGCTAGAAAAATAAATTTTATTTTAGAAGACGATGACACCAATTTTATTTTATGATATCTTTGAACAAATATTTGGTTTAACTTTAAATTTTCATAAAAGTGAATTATGCATGTGTTGTGCATGTTGAGAAAATTGGCTTATATCAGGGTTTTTTTCTTTGTGAGCCAAGATATGTTCCTTCAAAATATTTGGGCCTACCAGTGTCTAATGTAAGAACTCGGAATAACTATTGGAAGTGGATTCAAGATAAAATTGAGGAACAATGTGAATGTTGGCAAGGGAGACTACTGAACTTAACTCACAGAGTTACCCTAGTGCATGCTTGTTTAACTAATAATCCTCTCATCATGATATATTTATGTCTCGTACCTATTGGGGTTAGAAAAAGAGAACTTTTTCGAGAGCTATAATTGTGCGGCATGATGATGAAGATACAAACAAATATCATTTAATGAAATGGAAAACTTGTTGTAAGCCAAAATATCAAGGTGGGTTGGGTATTCTGAATTTGGAACTAACGAATGAGACACTTCTAACCAGATGGTTCTGGAAGTTATAAACCAAATCTGGCATGTGGCATGATGTGCCCTTAAATAAATATGTTAAGAAAAAATGCATCTCTGGAATTGTCTAACAAAATGCATCTCTGGAATTAAACCTAAAGTTAGAGATTTACCCTTTTTGTACTCTAAAAATAAAGATATCTTTTATCAATATTATAAAAAAGTGATTAGAAATGAAAAAAGTCTTGATTTTTGGAGGATTGTTGGGTTGGGATAATAAACCACTAAAAATCTCCTATGTTGTAGCATCTAATTGTAGTTTTGATCATGATATAACAATGTTTGAAGCTATTGAGAAAGGCAGGGATGGTTTTACCATCAAAAGAACTTTGTTTGGGAAACTATGGAGCTACGGAATAGTCAATGAAATGGAAATTCCTGCGCGGGTGGGAGTGGGGGGGGGGGGTTAAATGGATGCGTTGCTGACAGATCTTTGTACACGAAAATGATTATCTCTGGTTGTGCTTTTCCTCAGAAAATTTTGTGGAAAACTAAGATTCCTTCAAAAAAAACAGAGCTTTTCTTTTGTTGATGGTGGACACATATCCTTAGTTAGAATATTTTTTTTACAAATTATCCTCACATTTAACTAAGGATAATTTGTCAAAAAGGGGTTGGACTGGTAGTAAAATATGTGTCTTTGTGGTCATGGTGAAAATATTGAGCATTTGTTCTTTAGATCTATTCTTGCTCAATATTTTGGAGCTTAGTTAGATGTGATTTTGATTTTAGATCTATTCTTGCTCAATATTTTGGGAGTAGGATTACCCATGGTTCGTTACTCAAGAATTCAAAGAGGTGGTTCGTTAGAGCATCTCTAGCTGATCCGGTATTACCTCGTCCCAGAAAATTCGATTTACAGAATACCACAAAATATTTTTCGCATTTTTACGATATGACTTTTGTTTCGCCGGAATAAATCCAATAAAAAAGGTTTATGCTCCCGGCAAAATTACATAAACACCCCTAAAACCGTAATCTAAATTACACTTGGGTCTTTCAATTTACACGCCGTGCTCGCGCTGGCTGAGCTCTTGCTGCGGCGCCCTCGCCGGAGGCTCCTCCCACCGCCACTATTGGCGCGTAGCACGTGAGACGCGGCCGAGCTCCTGGTCACGCCTCGCTCGCGATAGCTAGCTAGAAAAACATGAGGCTCCTGCTCGTGTTGCTACTGTGTCGGTGGCCTGCGCCGAGCGCCTACGATAGCGAGCGGCGTACAGCGGTGCCACCGTGCGGCGGCGAGATTTGGCTGGAATTGAGCTCGGGCGAACATGACGCCGACTGCGAGGAAAGCGGTTGGAGCTAAAATTTTCCTCCCGTCAAGGATAGAGGGTGCTGTAGAAAGAGTAGCTACTCCCGTAGAAAGAAAATGGACCATGGTTTAGAGGATTCTACAAAAATAATTTGGGACAGCCGGATTTTAGGAATCTATTTGGGCCGGGTATACGAGCTCCGTCCTACAAACTGGTGGTTATTTTACCGGATGACCCGGTTTACGGGATCTGCTAGAGATGCTCTTACTCGGGAATTTGTAGAGGTAGTTCCCGAAGATGCTTGTTTCGTGTAATCCCCGTGATTTTGATAATTGGGAGTCTGGGCTCCTATCTTGTGTTGATTTGAACTTTGTTGCATCTAGACTATCATGTCTAGATGATTATAATTAAGTTGTTTTGTTTTTTGTTGTTCTTGGGAGTTTGTAGTTTATCGGATGAACTTTTTCGTCAGTGTTACTAAATCAGCGACAATTAATATAGATCAAAGATACGGTGGCAATTTTACCCATGGGTATGGGTACCCACGGATACCGTACCTGCATGTACAGGGTATGGGCACAATTTTATACCCGTGGGTAGTATCCATACCCTGCCCATTAAGTTATGGGTAGGGCACGGGTAAAGCTTCTTACCCATGAATATATTCATACCCTATAACATTATCCGTGATTCACAAGTGTACCTATGTTAAAATTGTGTCATGAGCTTGTGAACCTATGTTAAAGTTGCCACCAATTGTCAATTTGAATTGAGATAATTGTCATGTACTCATCTATCTGTTATTGAATTAAGATCAATGTTTTTATTAAATCTTTTTTCGAGCAATAGAGGGGGGCTCCGATTTCATTAACGAAACCACCACGAATTCAAGTTCAAGACAGCGAAACCTAACCAGCTACCAACATCTAAAAGAAACCAGTCTAAAAGCAAAGGAAAATCTTATCCTAAGGTCACAGGCGACCATTTGAGAACGAGGGCGCAACCTCCAGCAAGCAAAACAAGAAAAGGAAATAGCGAGCCTTCTCAGGAACAACGAGCGAGATAATCTTGTTTCAGCTCATCAGACGAGGAGCACCAGCTCTCCATCCATGCGAAGCTCTGTAGACCTCACTTGCTACTTGCTCGATTAGTTTTGCCCCCAGCATCAGTAGATTTTGTCCTGGGTTTTTTCTCTGCAAAACAGCCCAATCCACAATCCAATCGCAAGTTAGTTTCACCAAAATCATAGGGCCAGTGACCAATTTATCACAAAAGGTTACATTATTTCGACATCTCCAAATAGCCAAAAGAATTGCAGATGTTCCAACTAACACTAGTTTTCTTTCCTATAGTTTAAATTTCTTGATCCATGGCCCTAGACAATCATCAACCCCAATCAGAGTTGTTTTTAGATTGAAAGAGCATTTTATCAAACTCCATAACAACCTATCAGCAGAACAAGAGAAAAAAGGTGATCTATGGTTTCATTCTAACCACGGTACACACATCTCTGATTTCCTTTCCACTCTCTTTTTGCTAGATTATCTCTGGTCAGTACACTTTTCCTGGCAATTAGCCAGAGAAACATCTTGGTTTTCGCTGGAAATTTTATTTTCCATAAAAATTTGTGTGGAAACCCCACATATGTTTGAACTAGTTGTTGGTAGAGTGGTCGCACTGAAAATTGTCTATTGGCTGTTAGCATCCACAGTGGCTGATCTTTGCCCTCATACATTCTCACTTCCTCACATCTGATCTTCAAACTATCTCATAGAATTATTTTATCTTCAGTCAAATTCCTTCTAAACTTAACCCCCCCCCCCATCCCATGTTAATGGCCTGGACCACTGAAATGTCACGGGTTAAGCTGATGAAATAAAGGCCCGGGTAGGCCTCTTTCAATGGTTTAGATCCCACCCACCAATCTTCCCAGAATCTAGTGTTTTGTCCATCCCCCAATTTCTTTTTATATTTTTGTAATATATGTCTTTAGTCTGCATCAGGCTCCCCCAAAAATGAGAGTCGCCAAATTTCTTTTTAATTCCAGATATACATTTCCCTTTCACATATTTATTCAGAAGGATTCTAACCCACCTCCCATCTTTTGTCTCTAATTTCCAGAGCCATTTTGCTAGCAAGGCTTTATTCATACAATCAAGATTTAAGATTCCTAGATGCCCAAATCCTTTGGCAAACAACATGTTTTCCAGTTGACTAGATGATATTTCTTCTTATCTTCATTTTCTTGCCAAACTAATCTGGCTTTGAAGAAGTCAACCTTTTTTTTAAACCCCCGGTGGCAATGGGTAAAAGGACGTCATATCCATAGGCATATTTGTCAGGCAAGCCTGAACTAGAGTACTCTCCCAGCCATATTCAGTAGTCTCCCTTGCCAGCAAGCACATCTTTTTCTATTTTTTCAGTCACACTCTTCCAAAAATTATTGCCTAGTCTCACATTAGTTACAGGTAGTCCCAGATATTTAAAGGGGACATCCCCTCTTTTGCAAGTAAATATCTCTTGATAAATCTCACTTTTGTTTTTGGCCTCTCCAAAAGGGTAGACCTCACTCTTGTGAAAGTTAATAGTTAGCCCAGACATCTGCTCAAAAGCTGTGAGTATGGATTTAAGGTTTTTTGCTCTGTCCTCGTCATCTTTGAGTAGGAAAATAGTGGCATCTGCATATTGCAGCATGTTCACTCCATTATCTCCTAATTCAGACAACACCCCTCTCACATAGCCTGCATGTTTGGCTTTATCCAAGATTATAGACAAAGCATCTACAACTATGTCAAATAGCAATGGAGACATAGAATCACCCTGCCTCAACCCCTTATAAGTTTTAAAGTAAGGCCCAATCTTATCATTTACCTTAATCCCAACTTTCCACCTATCATGGTGTGCATAACCAAATCACACCATTTATCAGGGAATTGTTTCATTTTCAGCATTTTGTATACAAATGGCCATTTTATTTTATCATATGCTTTCTCAAAGTCCACTATAAACAAAACAACACTTTATTTTGTGTGGTGTATAGAGTTAAAGGCTTCATGAAGTATCACAATCCCCTCCATGATATATCTCCCTTCAATAAAAGCAGTCCGCATTGGGAGGATGATAGGCTTAATGATTTTACTTAATATGTTCACCAGGACTTAAGTAATAATCTTGAAACTAACATTCAATAGACAAATGGGTCTAAACTTTTGAATTTGTTTGGCATCCTCGGACCTTGGGACCAAAGTAATAATCTCATAGTTATTTTCCCTCATGGAATTATTCAGAAGTTTCATCAAATCCCACTTGGCAGTCTCCGAAAAACGCTGGTAGAAGTCAATGGGTATTCCATCAGGGCCAGGGCTTTTATTTTTCTCCATCCCAAAAACAACTGCCTGAAGCTCTTCCATTCAGAAAGGTTTAACTAGAATTTCAGCCTGTTCCCTAGTAATCGATTGCCCCCCTCCCAAGATATTGAGGTTGATTGAAGATGTGTGTGGTTGTCCAAACAATTTTTTGTAGAAATCAGTAATGTATCTAATAAGTTTGTCTTCTCCTTCAATCACCCCTCCTCTTGTTCTAAAGAAAGAATTCTATTTTTTCTCCTCCTCCCGTTCACCTTAGCATGATAATACTTTGTATTACAATCTCCATGTTTTATTTCTTTTTCTTTATATCTTTGAAGCCATTTCATTTCTTCTTGTTTTAATAATATATGTAATTGATATCTTAGGTCTCTCTGCTCTTGCCTATCCTGAGCAGAAAGACCCATAATCTCAACATTTTTTTCTATAGCATCTAACTTTATCAGGATCTTCATTGGATTTTTCTATACCAAGCATCAGATTTTAAAATCCACCCTCTCACTTTCTGTCTAAACACTCCCATCCTTCTCTGCCATTGTTCCATGGTATCACCATGATATTTTGCAGACCAGATTTTAAGAACAAATTCTACGAACCCCTCTCTCATCAACGAGGAGTTTTCAAATCTGAAATAAGTGGTGAATATGTGTTCTCCCCTGTGTCAAGGATCAGGGTTGTATGATCAAAGAATTCTCTTTCTAGGGCATAAACCTCAGTTAGGTGATATTGATCCTCCCAATCTGGGCAAATTAGGATTCTATCTAGTTTTTCATAAGTGGGTTCAGGTAGATTATTAGCCCAAGTAAATTTTCTACCATTTAAAGACAGTTCTCTCAAACCAGCTTGCTCAATTATAGCACTAAAAACAAAACTCTAGTGGTTATATCCACCAGGTTTATTTTTGTCTTCAGATTTCCTAATAACATTGAAATCCCCCCATAAGACATGGTAAAGAGGCATTATCATGGTAAACTCTGGATATTTATGCCATTTAAGCAGCTTTACCCACATCTTGAGCATCTCCATAAACAATAATGAGATTCCATTCAAATTTAGTTTATTTATCAAGAAGGAGT
This sequence comes from Triticum aestivum, assembly GCF_018294505.1. Classification (NCBI taxonomy): domain Eukaryota; kingdom Viridiplantae; phylum Streptophyta; class Magnoliopsida; order Poales; family Poaceae; genus Triticum; species Triticum aestivum. The sequence goes on from NC_057803.1 coordinate 566,045,336, forward strand.
GTCCTAATGCAGTAAATCCTCTTCTCCACACTAATAATCTCAAAGGTATCTTTATTAATCCCTACCAGAATACCCCTGCTTTCCCTCTAGGTTGAGTCCAATGCCACTCAAATTTCCTACCTCCACTCAGATTATTGTTGGGGAATGCAGTAATTTCAAAAAAAAATCCTACACACACGCAAGATCATGGTGATGCATAGCAACAAGAGGGGAGAGTATTGTCTATGTACCCTCGTAGACCATAAGTGGAACCGTTATGACAACGTGGGTGATGTAGTCATACGTCTTCACGATCAACCGATCCTAGTACCGAAGGTACGACACCTCCGCGATCTGCACACGTTCAACTCAGTGACGTCCCACGAACTCACGATCCAGCAGAGTGTCGAGGGAGAGCTTCGTCAGCATGACGGCGTGATGACGGTGATGATGATGCTACCAGAATAGGGCTTCGCCTAAGCGCCGCTACGATATGACCGAGGTGGATTATGGTGGAGGGGGGCACCGCAGATGGCTAAAAGATCAATGATCAACTTGTGTGTCTATGGGGTACCCCCTGATGGGGAACATAGTAATTTCAAAAAAATTCCTGCGCACATGAAGGATCATGATGAAGCATAGCAATGAGAGGGTAGAGTGTCGTCCATGTACCCTTGTAGACCATTAAGCGGAAGCGTTATGACAACGCGGTTGATGTAGTCGTACGTCTTCACGATCGATCGATCCTCAGTACCGAACGTACGGCACCTCCGCGTTCAGCACACTTCAGCTCGGTGATGTCCCGCAAACTCACGATCCAGTAGAGCTCGGGGAAGAGTTTCGTCAGCAGGACGATGTGGTGACGATGTTGATGAAGCTACCGCAGCAGGGCTTCGCTTAAACACCGCTACAGTATGACCGAGGTGGATTATGGTGGAGGGGGGCACCGCACACGGCTGTAGAGATCTCAATGATCAACTTGTGTCTAGAGGTGCCCCTGCCCCTGTATATAAAGGATCAAGGGGGGAGAGGCGGCCGGCCAGGAGGAGGTGCGCCAGGAGGAGTCCTACTCCTACCGGGAGTAGGACTCCCTCCTTTCCTAGTTGGAATAGGAGAAGGGGAAGGAGGAGGGAGAGAGGAAGGAAAGGGGGGCGCCCCCCTCCTTGTCCAATTCGGACTAGAGGGAGAGGGGGCGCGCGGCCTGCCCTGGCAGCCCCTCCTCTCTTCCACTAAGGCCCATCCTGGCCCATTAAACCCCCCGGGGGTTTCCGGTAACCCCCGGTACTCCGGTAAAATCCCGATTTCACCCGGAACACTTCCGATATCCAAATATAGGCTTCCAATATATAAATCTTTATCTCTCGACCATTTCGAGACTCCTCGTCATGTCCGTGATCACATCCGGGACTCCGAACTACCTTCGGTACATCAAAACATGTAAACTCATAAAATTGATTGTCACAGAACTTTAAGCGTGCGGACCCTATGGGTTCGAGAACTATGTAGACATGACCGAGACACGTTTCCGGTCAATAAACAATAGCGGAACCTGGATGCTCATATTGGTTCCTACATATTCTATGAAGATCTTTATCGGTCAAACCGCACAACACTATACATTGTTCTCTTTGTCATCGGTATATTACTTGCCCCGAGATTCGATCGTCGGTATCCAATACCTAGTTCAATCTTGTTACCGGTAAGTCTCTTTACTCGTTCCATAATACATCACCCCGTAACTAACTCATTAGTTATCATGCTTGCAAGGCCTATAGTGATGTGTATTACCGAGAGGGCCTAGAGGTACCTCTCCGATAATCGGAGTGACAAATCCTAATCTTGATCTATGCCAACTCAACAAGTACCATCGGAGACACCTGTAGAGCACCTTTATAATCACCCAGTTACGTTGTGACGTTTGGTAGCACACAAAGTGTTCCTCCGGTATTCGGGAGTTGCATAATCTCATAGTCATAAGAACATGTATTAGTCATGTAGAAAGCAATAGCAGTAGACAAACGATCAAGTGCTAAGCTAATGGAATGGGTCAAGTCAATCACATCATTCTCCTAATGATGTGATCCCATTGATCAAATAACAACTGATGTCTATGGTTAGGAAACATAACCATCTTTGATCAATGAGCTAGTCAAGTAGAGGCATACTAGTGACACTATGTTTGTCTATGTATTCACACATGTATTATGTTTCCGGTTAATACAGTTCTAGCATGAACAATAAACATTTATCATGAAATAAGGAAATAAATAATAACTTTATTATTGCCTCTAGGGCATATTTCCTTCAGTCTCCCACTTGCACTAGAGTCAATAATCTAGATTACACAGTAATGATTTTAACACCCATGGAGCCTTGGTGCTGATCATGTTTTGCTCGTGGAAGAGGCTTAGTCAACGGGTTTGCGACATTCAGATCCGTATGTATCTTGCAAATCTCTATGTCTCCCACATGTACTTGATCCCGGATGGAGTTGAAGCGTCTCTTGATGTGCTTGGTTCTCTTGTGAAATCTGGATTCCTTTTCCAAGGCAATTGCACCGGTAATGTCACAAAAGATTTTCATTGGACCCGATGCACTAGGTATGATACCTAGATCAGATATGAACAACTTCATCCAGACTCCTTCATTCGCTGCTTCCGAAGCAGCAATGTACTCCGCTTCACATATAGATCCTGCCACGGCGCTCTGTTTAGAACTGCTCCAACTGACAGCTCCACTGTTTAATATAAACATGTATCCGGTTTGCGATTTAGAATCATCCGGATTAGTGTCAAAGCTTGCATCAACGTAACCATTTACGATGAGCTCTTTGTCACCTCCATAAACGAGAAACATGTCCTTGGTCCTTTTCAGGTACTTCAGGATGTTCTTGACCACTGTCCAGTGATCCACTCCTGGATTACTCTGGTACCTCCCTGCTAAGCTAATAGCAAGGCACACATCAGGTCTGGTACACAGCATTGCATACATGATAGAGCCTATGGCCGAAGCATAGGGAACACTTTTCATTTTCTCTCTATCTTCTGCAGTGGTCAGACATTGAGTCTTACTCAACTTCACACCTTGTAATACAGGCAAGAACCCTTTCTTAGCTTGATCCATTTTGAACTTCTTCAAAACTTTATCAAAGTATGTGCTTTGTGAAAGTCCAATTAAGCGTCTTGATCTATCTCTATAGATCTTGATGCCCAATATATAAGCAGCTTCACCGAGGTATTTCATTGAAAAACTCTTATTCAAGTATCCTTTTATGCTATCCAGAAATTCTATATCATTTCCAATCACAATGTCATCCACATATAATATTAGAAATGCTACAGATCTCCCACTCACTTTCCTGTAAATGCAGGCTTCTCCAAAAGTCTGTATAAAACCATATGCTTTGATCACACTATCAAAATGTTTATTCCAACTCCGAGAGGCTTGCACCAGTCCATAAATGGATCACTGGAGCTTGCACACTTTGTTGGCTCCCTTTGGATTAATAAAACCTTCAGGTTGCATCATATACAACTCTTCTTCCGGAAATCCATTCAGGAATGCAGTCTTTACATCCATTTGCCAAATTTCATAATCATAAAACGTGGCAATTGCTAACATGATTCGGACGGACTTAAGCATCGCTACGGGTGAGAAGGTCTCATCGTAGTCAACTCCTTGAACTTGTCAAAAACCTTTTGCAACAAGTCGAGCTTTGTAGACATATCCATTTATTCTAGATGGCTTTTCGATCATCGGGCAAGTCAACCAAAGTCCACACTTTGTTCTCATACATGGATCCCATCTCAGAATTCATGGCCTCAAGCCATTTTGCGGAATCTGGGATCATCATCGCTTCTTCATAGTTCGTAGGTTCGTCATGGTCAAGTAACATAACCTTCGGAACTGGATTACCGTACCACTCTGGTGCGGATCTTGCTCTAGTTGACCTACGAGGTTCGGTAGTAACTTGATCTGAAGTTTCATGATCATCATCATTAGCTTCCTCACTAATTGGTGTAGATGTCACAGGAACTAGTTTCTGTGATGAACTACTTTCCAATAAGGGAGCAGGTACAGTTACCTCATCAAGTTCTACTTTCCTCCCACTCATTTCTTTCGAGAGAAACTCCTTCTCTAGAAAGGATCCATTCTTAGCAATGAATATCTTTCCTTCGGATCTGTGATAGAAGGTGTACCCAATAGTTTCCTTTGGATATCCTATGAAGACACATTTCTCTGATTTGGGTTTGAGCTTATCAGGTTGAAGCTTTTTCCCCTAAGCATCGCAACCCCAAACGTTAAGAAATGACAACTTTGATTTCTTGCCAAACCATAGTTCATAAGGCGTCATCTCAATGGATTTTGATGGTGCCCTATTTAATGTGAATGCAGCCGTCTCTAAAGCATAACCCCAAAACAATAGCGGTAAATCAGTAAGAGACATCATAGATCGTACCATATCTAGTAAAGTACGATTACGACGTTCGGACACACCATTACGCTGTGGTGTTCCGGGTGGCGTGAGTTGTGAAACTATTTCGCATTGTTTCAAATGTAGACCAAACTCGTAACTCAAATATTCTCCTGCACGATCACACCGCAGAAACTTTATTTTCTTGTTACGATGATTTTCCACTTCACTCTGAAATTCTTTGAACTTTTCAAATGTTTCACACTTATGTTTCATTAAGTAGATATACCCATATCTACTCAAATCATCTGTGAAGGTGAGAAAATAACGATACCCGCCGCGAGCCTCAATATTCATCGGACCACATACATCAGTATGTATGATTTCCAACAAATCTGTTGCTCGCTCCATAGTTCCAGAGAACGGCGTTTTAGTCATCTTGCCCATAAGGCATGGTTCGCAAGTACCAAGTGATTCATAATCAAGTGATTCCAAAAGTCCATCAGTATGGAGTTTCTTCATGCGTTTTATACCAATATGACCCAAATGGCAGTGCCACAAATAAGTTGCACTATCATTATGAACTCTGCATCTTTTGGCTTGAACATTATGAATATGTGTATCACTACTATCGAGATTCAACAAGAATAGACCATTCTTTAAGGGTGCATGACCATAAAAGATATTACTCATATAAATAGAACAACCATTATTCTCTGATTTAAATGAATAACCGTCTCGCATCAAACAAGATCCAGATATAATGTTCATGCTTAACGCTGGCACCAAATAACAATTATTTAGGCCTAAAACTAATCCCGAAGGTAGATGTAGAGGTAGCGTGCCGACGATGATCACATCGACTTTGGAACCATTTCCCACGCGCATCGTCACCTCGTCCTTAGCCAGTCTTCGCTTAATCCATAGTCCTTGTTTTGAGTTGCAAATATTAGCAACAGAACCAGTATCAAATACCCAGGTGCTACTGCGAGCTCTGGTGAGGTACACCTCAATAACATGTATATCACATATACCTTTGTTCACCTTGCCATCCTTCTTATACGCCAAATACTTGGGGCAGTTCCGCTTCCAGTGACCAGTCTGTTTGCAGTAGAAGCACTCAGTCTCAGGCTTAGGTCCAGACTTGGGTTTCTTCTCCTGAGCAGAAACTTGTTTGCCGTTCTTCTTGAACTTCCCCTTCTTCTTCCCTTTGCCCTTTTTCTTGAAACTGGTGGTCTTATTGACCATCAACACTTGATGCTCCTTCTTGATTTCTATCTCCGCAGCCTTTAGCATCGCGAAGAGCTCGGGAATAGTATTATTCATCCCTTGCATATTATAGTTCATCACGAAGCTTTTGTAGCTTGCTGGCAGTGATTGAAGACCTCTATCAATGACACTATCAACAGGAAGATTAATTCCTAGTTGAGTCAGGTGATTATGATACCCAGACATTTTGAGTATATGGTCACTGACAAAACTATTCTCCTCCATTTTGCAGCTGTAGAACGTATTGGAGACTTCATATCTCTCAATTCGGGCATTTGCTTGAAATATTAACTTCAACTCCTAGAACATCTCATATGCTCCATGACGTTCAAAACGTCGTTGAAGTCCCGGTTCTAAGCCGTAAAGCATGGCACACTGAACTATCGAGTAATCATCAGCTTTACTCTGCCAAACGTTCTTAACATTGTCAGCACCATCTGCAGCAGGCCTGGCACCCAGCGGTGCTTCCAGGATGTAATTCTTCTGTGCAGCAATGAGGATAATCCTCAAGTTACGGACCCAGTCCGTGTAATTGCTACCATCATTTTTCAACTTTGCCTTCTCAAGGAACGCATTAAAATTCAACGGAACAACAGCACGGTCCATCTATCTACAACAACATAGATGTCACACCCTAGCTAGTTCATGCATTATAGTGTTGCATCATGTCTACTTTTCCAGAAAACTGAAATGGGGATGTCAGAACCCCCAACACCCCCCTGGAAACAACTAGGGTTTACTAAAATTATTTTCAATGAACCTGAAATGCCCTTCTAAAAAGTCCACCCCTTTTTGTTTTGGGTTAGAACCTCTGACAAAATGGGTTCACATTTTTCTAGGACACCTAAGGTCATTGGATTAATCTTTATCTATTTGCATTTGGGCATTTAAATGATATAAACTATTTTAAATGCCCAAATAATTCTGGAAATAAGTGTGGGCTCTTGGAAATAATCTAAATAGAGCCCCTGATTATTTTTAGAATTTTTGAAGATGCCTAAGTATTTTTAATAAAGCCACACAATTATGGAAAAAATAGAAAATAGAAATTGAAAGAGAGGGAGGGAACTTACCTGGCCGCAGCCCACCAGCCGGCCCACCTGGCGGCCCAGCGATGTGCTGGCCCATGCCAGCCAGTTGCTTCGTCCCCGCCAGGCAGGCACAAAGGTGACACCGGCGAGCGCGAGCTCGCCACAGCGCCACCTGCTTGCCGCCCGTGCCCCTCGACACCTGGGCGAGCCCCATGTCGCCGCCCCGACCCCGTGGACACCTCACTCCCTCCCCTGCCCCTCTCCCTCGCTCTCCCGTACCATGGTCGACGCTGCTGCGCCCACGCTACCGTAAAACTCGCGTCCGCCGTCGTCCCTGTGTCGCGCTGCCGTGTCCGATAGCTTCACCGTCGTCATCTCCGTCGAGCAGCTTGAGCCCCGAACGCTCACGCGCCCTGCTTCGTCCTCTTCGAGCTCGACTTCACCGAGCACCGCCGCAGATCCCCTTCGCCACCACCGTTCGTCCCTAGCCGCGCCGTCTGCTCCTACGTGATCGCCGTGAGCTCCTGCACCTCCCCATCCTCTCTGTTCTCCCTCTCGAGCACTGTAGGGACTGCACGAAGCATCACCGCATGCGCCATCGCCGAGCTCGTCGCCGACGTGAGTCCGACCACCCTCCGGCCACACCACCGTGTCCATCACACTCACCGCACTCGTAGGAACCCGTAGCACCACTCCACGTGCCTCGCCGTGTCTCGTAGCCTCGGGTTCGACCTCACCCGAGCTCCGGCAGCCGCACAGCTCGTCGCCGGCGATGTTTCTGGCCACCCCGAGCTCCACCACTGCCACCAAATGACGCGATTCGTTCCCAGCTACGGGTAGATGGTCTCCGCCGTCCATTTGGTCGCCGGAGCACGAAACCCGCATTGCCCCGCCGTGTCTGGCCTCGCCGGTGGCTAAACGCTGGCGAGTTTGACCTCGTTTGACCCTGGTTGACCCCGTGTGGTCCCAGGTTGACTCCCCCCTGAGTCTATGACAAGTGGGGCCGCTCTGCTAATTAACTTAGATTAGCACTAACTAAATTTAGTTAGTTTAAATAACTACTGACACTGGGGTCCTACTGGTCAGGTTTGACCTGGACCGGCTCCGTTGACCGCTGACATCACCATGACGCAATGCTGACGCATTAATTCAATTACTGGAATTATTCTTATACAGGAAATTCCAGAAAATACTACAAACTTCAAAAATTCATAACTTTTAATCTGTAACTCCAAATGCAAAGATTTATATATGAAATTTGATCAGAAAAATTCAATCTTTCCATCTGTAATGGTTTCATGCATGACCGAACACTTTAACCTTGTTGTTTAGGTGAAACAAGCTAATGCACTTATATGACTTACTAACATAAGCTTCCATTTGAACCTTTGATTCAAATAGACTCAAACCAACTTGTTTCACAATGCATAAGCGAGGACACCTCATATTGCCATGTCATAGTATGCATCATATTGTTGCATACTGCCATGTGATGCTTGTGTTCTGTGGTGTCTTTCATGGTAGGTTCTGCCTCCGAGGATATTCACGAGTATCCAACTGAAGGGCAGTACCCTACTACTACTCCATCAGGCAAGCAACCCCATTGATCATATCGATACAATCCCATGTTCTCGCTCCTACTCTCATTTACTGCATTAAGACAACAACATTTCAAACTGCTGTGTGCTATGGTAGTTGAACCCTTATCCTCTGCATGACCTGTCACTGCCACAGTAACTAGATGAAACCCACTAGCATGTGTAGGAGTTGATTGAGCCATGTATGTGTTTCCTACCTTGCTATGCCTGCTATGCTTAGAGTTGTGTCACGTCTGGTTCATCTGGGTGATGGGCTAGAGTGAAATGATTACATCGGTAATGTGAGGGATGTGTTGAACATGATTTCGTAAAGGTATCGATGAGAGGCCATGTAGGAGTACATGCTGGGTTGTTTCATTGAGGCCGTCCTTAAGAACTGAGATCTGTATGTGTGATTCAAGAATCAGTTACTACCATACATTGGGCCCGAAACCAATGGACCTTCTCAGTTTTGAAACCATCATAGTTCTCTGTCCAGGAGTTGCAACTAGTTTCTGGTGTTTACAGGTTATGTGTTGGTGGCCGTGCGTAGTGCTGACCCTAGGAGTGGGCTATGATGCGGTAGATACACCTTGGCACGGTGTACCGAGTCGCCCGTTTGGTGTCTCGGGAACCCTGTACACATCGTTCGGGGCCGTATGTGGAAACCTCGGCCGGACTCCCTGCGGATGGAACCTGGATAGGCGATAAACATGGACTAGAGACTTGAGTGTTTAGGTAGGCCGTGGCCGACACCCTCGTTGGGCTTCCGCTTGAAGGTTGCCGAGTACATGTCGTGTAAACGACGGTAAGTGGTGAGAGCGTGTGTGAAGAAGTACACCCCTGCAGGTTTAACATCATCTATTCGAATAGCCGCATCCGTGGTAAAGGACTACTTGGTTGCCTATATAGTTCATAGACAAGTTAATGGTTACTACTAAAACACTCAAGATAAGTGTGAGTACCGAGGATGGCCCTCTCGTAGGATGACAAGGGAGGATCCATGGTGGAGTATTGTGTTGGTGTTTAGTGGACTCGTGTGCGAAAACTAATTTTACAGGTGGTGTCTCGTAGGATAGCTTAGCCAAGAGTCAAAGCTAGCTTGCTGCAGTAACTCGACCACCTTCTTGATAATGAGCATGTATAGTAGGATCTGTTGTAAGTCTTGCTGAGTACCTTTGTACTCATTTTGCTTTAATTACTATTTTCAGACGACAACACCGCCCCTTTCGACGGGTTTTACGTAGACCTCGACGTCGATGAGTGACTTGCCACCCAGGTGATGATTCCGAGCCATGGAGGGTCCTATGTAGATAGACAGGCTTCGTCAAGCCTTCTTTCTTTCTAGTGTCTGTACTCAGACTAGTTTGCTTCTGCATGTGCTTGTATGCTTGTATGACTTGAGTGTCAGGTCATGTGACCCCTACCTGTATGAACATGTTATGTATGGCTCTCCGGAGCCTTTAAATAAAGTACTTTGAGTTGTAGAGTTTTGTTGTGATGCCATGTTGTATTTACACATATCGAGCATATTGTGTGTATGATTGAAATGCTTGGTATGTGTGGGATCCGACAATCTAGTTGTTTATCCTTGGCAGCCTCTCTTATGGGGAAATGTAGTCTAGTGCTTCCATGAGCCATAGTAGTACGCTACAGCCCGGTTCACCGGAGTCCTGCTAGCCCAACACTACTGCTCAGGACACTTGACTAGCCGTCATGTGCTTCACTTTGTTCTTGTGTCTGTCCCTTCGGGGAAATGTCACGCTGTGACATCCGGAGTCCTGCCTAGCCTGCTACAGCCCGGGTTCCCAGAGTCCTGTTAGCCCAGTGCTACAGCCCGGGTTCCCGGAGTCCTGTTAGCCCAGTGCTACAGCCCGGATTCACACGCTGCAGACCGACATGCTCGATGTGATTCATGTATGTCTGTCCCCATAGGTTAGTGCCGCTTTGGGTTCACGACTAGCCATGTCGGCCCGGGTTCTCTGTCATATGGATGCTAGCGACACTATCATATACGTGAGCCAAAAGGCGCAAACGGTCCCGGGCCATGGTAATGCGACACCCGTGGAAATACCGTGCGTGTGGCCGCAAAGTGATATGAGGTGTTACCGGCTAGATCGATGTGACTTGGAATAGGGGTCCTGACAGTGTTGGCATCTGAGCTGGACTGCCTGTAGGTTCGTTGAGCCAAACTGGTCGATGTCGAGTCTAGAAATGCTTTAGTTATATGTAGGGGAATTGATTGTGGGAGGGAACGTAAGGCTCTTTTACTCCTTTACCTTATGCCCTCTGATCTGAGTCATTCTCTTCTCATTCTACGTGGGTTAAGGACTAGGCTCTCTTCTCTCTATCAGGTTCACGTGTTACTAATCCGTAGTAACTTATGGATTGTGGGTTCAAGCCTCAGTTCAGTTTCTACTACTTCTAGTATGTTGCCAGTTGAACCAGAAGCTTGATATGATGTTGTTGAGTGGTTTTGCCAACTGTTGTGAATGTCTCAAATCTTTTTCTGAGCATTTATAGCCATTATGTTGTCCGATTCCTCCTAGAAAATACTAATGCCTTTGCAATATTTCGTGCTTTCAGATGGCCACCCGTTCATAGAATCAAGTGGTTCCTCTGACTCGGTGCCTCGATGTACCCGGTCACACGGCCATGCTAGTCTGAGTGATGGTCGAGACAGGCTATCGATGGTATCATGAGTATATCGTCGAGGAGCAGTTCCGAGACTTCAATCAGAGCGAATACCTTTGTACCGTCAGGATATACCCCTCTTATCCTGGAGCCACTGAACCCCTCCACTACTCTTATGGACTTGGGGTTACTATCGATATGTCCGTGCTGGACGCAGCTTACTCAATGATGACTATCATTCGAGCCAGAACTGCCTTGCTTCGGAACACCGATTTTCGCTACATGCCAGCCTCACTCCCTGGGGCACAGGGGTACTATCAGGATTTGTACTATGACTCTACACATGAGGATTCACTACTCTGCACCACTGTCGAGATGCTCAAGGAAAAGGACCGCGAAAATCATGCCTTGCGAATGGAGCTCTTCAACTCTCGTTCTGACCACTGGGCCACTTTGACCTGGTTTGCACCTACTATGCAAGCTGGATACATGGACATGAGGGACCTGTACCCCGTGCGGTCTGGGTTGCCAGATTGTATGGACTGGCGCGATGTAGGAGGCATCACCCCTCCTCGTGGTCCCCGTCTGCCACCGTTTGTTGGACCAAGGCCACATCCGAGTCCCTATGGACTGCAAGCTCCACAGGACCATCTGTTCCCAGATGATCATGTTCCACTTCCAGGTTTTGGTGGTGACTTTTATGAAGATTACTACGGAAACGTCTGAGTTGGTAGTAGCTTCATTAGTATTGTAATAGTTGTATTCCCCACAGTCCTGCGTGACTCGTGGGATACGACTTGGTGTGTATCACGTTCCGGGGGTGTAGAAAAATAATGTATAGGAGCTTGGAATGCCTCCGATGAGATGTAACGTCTTCCACCATAGTTGTACTCTAGCCTGGGCTTGTACCAAACTATGTACGGTGTGTATGACCGATGGTATATATATGGCAGTTTCTATATTACCATGTCGTGCAATGAACATCTCAGCATTCCATGTTATCCATTACATTCCGCACTTCCTTGCCAAGTGAGGGAGTCCTGGATTAGGGGGTCTCCGGACAGCCAGACTATATCCTTTGGCCGGACTATTGGACTATGAAGATACAAGATTGAAGACTTCGTCTCGTGTCCGGATAGGACTCTACTTGGTGTGGAAGACAAGCTAGGCAATACGGATATGTATATCCCCTCCTTTGTAACCGACCTTTTGTAACCCTAGCCCCTTTCGGTGTCTATATAAATCGGAGGGTTTTAGTCCGCAGGACAACATACAATCATACCATAGGCTAGCTTCTAGGGTTTAGCCTCTCCGATCTCGTGGTAGATCAACTCTGTAATACTCATATCATCAAGAATAAGTCAAGCAGGACGTAGGGTTTTACCTCCATCAAGAGGGCCCGAACCTGGGTAAAACATCGTGTCCCCTGCCTCCTGTTACCATCCGCCTTAGACGCATAGTTCGGGACCCCATACCCGAGATCCGCCGGTTTTGACACCGACATTGGTGCTTTCATTGAGAGCTCCTCTGTGTCGTCACCATTAGGCTTGATGGCTCTTACGATCATCGATAGCGATGCAGTCCAGGGTGAGAATTTTCTCCACGGACAGATCTTTGTGTTCGGCGGCTTCGCACTGTGGGTCAACTCACTTGGCCATCTGGAGCAGATCGAAAGTTACGCCCCTGGCCACCAGGTCAGGTTTGGGATCTTAAACTACACGGCCGATATCCGCGGAGACTTGATCTTCGACGGATTCGAGCCCCTGCCTTGTGCGCCGCGAGGTCACGATGAGTATGATTTAGCTCTACCATCGACAGTGTTCGAGAAATCGCACCGGCAGCCGCTCCGACCCTCAATTCGGAGCCAGTTTTGCCATCCGTGGACGGGTGGATAGACCCCGCCACGGAGGCTGTATCCTCTACGGCGATCGAGCCGAATATCGACCTTACCCTTCACAAGAGCCGTGTTGCCAAACTGCCGGATCCTTCTCCGGCCACGGACTCCGAACAGCCTGCGCCCGTTCCTGTCGAATCCGATTGGGCGCCGATCATGGAGTTTACCTCCGCGGATATTTTTCAGCACTCGCCCTTTGGCGACATACTGAACTCATTAAGGTCTCTGTCCTTGTCAGGAGAGGCCTGGCCGAACTATGTCCGGCAGGATTGGGATGCGGATGACGAAGAAATTCGCCGCCCACCCACCACCTACTTAGTAGCCACTGTCAACGACTTAACCGACATGCTCGACTTCGACTCTGAAGACATCGACGGCATGGACGACGATGCGGGAGACAAAAAGGAACCACTGCCCATAGGGCATTGGACAGCCACCTCATCATACGATATATACATGGTGGATACACCCAAAGAAGGCAATGGCGACGAGACAATGGAGGATGACCCCTCCAAGAAGCAACCCAAGCGCCAGCGTCAGCCGCGCCGCTCTAAGTCCCGCCAAGGCAAAAGTGGTGATACCGGCACGGGAGATAATAGCACTCCGGACAGTGCCGAAGACAACAACAATCCCCTCCAGCAAGATTTAGAGCAGGAGGATGAAGGAGCCAGCCCACCTGAGAGAGCGGCAGATGGAGAGGCGGAGGATGATAATTACATGCCTCCCTCCGAAGATGAGGCAAGCCTCGTCGAGGACGAATTCGTCGTGCTAGAGGATCCCGTCGAACAAGAGCGCTTCAAGCGCCGACTTATAGCCACGGCAAATAGCCTCAAGAAAAAGCAGTAATAGCCTCAAGCTGATCAAGATTTGCTAGCTGACAGATGGACTGAAGTCCTGGCGGCCGAGGAATATAAACTCGGACGCCCCTCCAAGAGTTACCCAAAGTGCAGGTTGCTACCCCGACTGGAGGAGGAAGCACCGAAACCAACATCCCTGGCGTATGTCGCAGCTCATCGGCCACCTCGTGGCCGCGACAGAGAGGCATTCCAGCCAAAAGCTTAGCCCGCACCCCGACGCCATTCAAATGAAAAGGCATGGGAAAATACGCCAGACCTGCGAGACGTATTGGAGGACAAAGCAAAACATGCAAGATCAATCTACGGATCACAAGGGCGCGCCACTATGCGAGACGATAATCGTCACGCCGGATACAGTAAAAGTAAGTCCGACCGGGCCAAACACAGTGGGGAAGACTCATTCGAGCTGCGTCGCGACATAGCCCAGCACAGAGGCGCTGCACACCCCCTATGCTTCACATACGAAGTAATGGATCATCAAATCCCAAAGGGTTTCAAACCCGTAAATATAGAATCATACGATGGCACAACAGATCCTGTGGTATGGATCGAGGATTTCCTCCTGCATATCCACATGGCCCGTGGTGATGATCTACACGCCATTAAATACCTCCCATTCAAGCTCAAAGGACCAGCTCGGCATTGGCTCAATAGCTTGCCAACAGAGTCCATTGGCTGTTGGGAAGATCTGGAAGCCGCATTCATCGACAACTTTCAGGGCACTTACATGCGACCACCAGAAGCCGATGACTTGAGCCACATAATTCAGCAGCCAGAGGAATCGGCCAGGCAATTCTGGACACGGTTCCTAACAAAGAAAAATCAAATCGTCGACTGTTCGGATGCAGAGGCCATAGCAGCTTTCAAGCACAACATCCGCGACGAATGGCTCGCCCGGCACCTTGGCCAGGAAAAGCCGAAATCTATGGCAGCCCTCATGACACTCATGACCCGCTTCTGTGTGGGAGAGGATAGCTGGTTGGGTCGCAGCAACAACATATCAAAGAACCATGGTACTTTGGATACCAAGGACGGCAACGGCAGGTCACGTCGCAACAAACATAAGCGCCGCATTAACAGCGACAATACCGATGATACGGCTGTCAATGCCGGATTCAAAGGCTCTAAACCCGGTCAGCGGAAAAAGCCATTCAAAAGAAGCACTCCGGGCCCGTCTAGTTTGGACCGTATACTCGATCGCTCGTGTCAAATACACGGCACCCCCGACAAGCCAGCCAACCACATCAACAGGGATTGTTGGGTGTTCAAGCAGGCCGGCAAGTTAAATGCCGAAAACAAAGATAAGGGGTCACATAGCGATGACGAGGAGGAGCCCCAGCAGCCGAACACCGGAGGACAGAAGAGGTTCCCCCCACAAGTGCGGACGGTGAACATGATATACGCAACCCACATCCCCAAGAGGGAGCGGAAGCATGCGCTCAGGGACGTATATGCGTTGGAGCCAGTCGCCCCAAAGTTCAACCCATGGTCTTCCTGTCCGATCACCTTCAACCGCAGGGACCACCCCACTAGTATCCGTCATGGCGGATTCGCCGCATTGGTCCTAGACCCAATCATTGACGGATTTCACCTCACTCGAGTCCTAATGGACGGCGGCAGCAGCCTGAACCCGCTTTATCAGGACACAGTGCGCAAAATGGGTATAGACCCCTCAAGGATCAAACCCACAAAAACGACCTTTAAAGGTGTCATACCAGGTGTAGAGGCCCGTTGCATAGGCTCAGTCACACTGGAAGTGGTCTTCGGATCCCCGGATAACTTCCGAAGCAAAGAGTTAATCTTCGACATAGTCCCGTTCTGTAGTGGCTACCACGCACTGCTCGGGCGAACCGCATTTGCAAGATTCAATGCGGTACCAGATTATGCATATCTCAAGCTCAAGATGCCAGGACCTCGGGGGGTCATCACAGACAATGGAAACACAGAGCGCTCTCTCCGCACGGAGGATCACACTGCGGCCCTCGCAGCAGAAGCACAAAGCAGCCTCTTAGGGCAATCCACTAGTTCGGCGATTAAGGACCCGGACAACTTCAAGCACGTCCGGAGTAATCGGCAACTGGACTGCCTGGCACGTTCCGAGCTCGCATAGCAATGCAGCCCCCACCCCAGTCCCAGCCAAACGGCAAAATCCGTGCCACGCGTACATAATTACGCATTAAAAATACCATGGGCACAGGCGGGGAGGGGGCACAACTACGGCACGCCCCAATACGCGGCTTAAACCACACTAGGGGCTTCCCGCTTTGTTATTTTTCTCTTTTCAGGACTTTAATCTCTGGAAACCCTATCCGGCAGCATGATTGCCGAACACATGATGCAGCAACCAAGGAGGCAGAAAGCTACGTCACACCACGGAACTCCCAGGTGGATTACGATAACGAGTGAAATATTTGCTTTAATACTATTCCTCAGCTTGCCCTTGGAAGGGACATGTCAAACAGTCCTACTTTTTGCTTATCGCACTACTTGTATCATTCTGCTTTAACGCACCTTTTTGAATAAACAATGCATAGCATTAAGACCATTATTGCATTCTTCCTTTTTATATATATGTTCATTCACGACATCTAGCACCCGTATACTCTGGTACGACCAATACGCCAGGGGCTTAAGCATACCCCATAATACGGCGTGAGAAGTCCGAACACTTTCGACAGTGCGGCACCCCGAACTTATAGCATTATATGCATCAGCTCCGAATCATGTCTTGGGTCAATAGTTGGGTTTTCCTGGCTCCCATGTTTTGGTACCTTACGTTCCGCTATATCAGCTAAGGTAGCACTGGGAGAACTACTGCGATTGTGCCCCGGTTCTGCTGGGCTAAGCACCTCATAGAGAAAGCTAAAACTGACTGTCATGATAAGGCGAGAGACTGGTCGCTGTTCAAGAGGTTTCAAGTCCCTAAAGACTTATGCTGCTTAGAGCGAGGAGTCAGCCCTGTCCGGCTTAAGGCGTGTATCGCGCCCCGAATTCGGCCTTTCGAATACTAGGGGCTTCACAAAAATTTAAAATTATAGAATTCTATGGCTAAGTGAGAGTGATAACGCATTATGGTCCGATTGCCTTGTTCATTGTGCTGAGCACCTCCCTCGAAGGACCCAACAATGGGAACAAGAGTGCTCAGGTTTATCCCGAACACCCCAGCACTCGTGGCGTGGGGGCAGAAGCCGACGACTAGCCATCTCTCAGATTTGATAAACAATCGAACAGAAGGTAATATTTTACATTCAGACAAGCGTTGCATAGCGCATATGAACAAGTTTTCATAATACAGGATCACACGAGCAAGTTTACTCAAATATTACATCTTTCGTACACTCGTCCGCTATGAGACGGGCACCCTTCAAGACACCCTCATAGTACATCTTGGGGTGGCGATGCTCCTTGCCCGCCGGCGGTCCTTCCTTAATCAGCTTCACGGCGTCCAGCTTGGCCCATTGCACCTTCACACGGGCGAAAGCTCGGCGTGCACCTTCGATGCAGACGGACCGCTTGATGACTTCCAGCCGTGGGCAGGCATCCACAAGCCGCCTCACCAGGCCGAAGTTGCTATTGGGAAGGGCGTCGCCAGGCTACATCCGGACTATAAAGCCCTTCATGGCCTGTTCGGCGCCTTGTGTAGCTCGACCAGCTGCTTTAGCTGGTCGCTCATAGGCACTGGGTGTTCGGTCTCAGTATACTGGGCCCAGAACAACTTCTCCGTCGAGCTTCCCTCCTCGGCCCAGTAAAATTTCGCGGCATCCGACACGCTGCGGGGCAAATCTGCGAATGCTCCTGGAGAGCTCCGGATTCCGGTAAGTAACAAGTAATTTACTTTCACATGCTTGCTTTGCATATAGAATGCCTTACCCGCCGCTATCTTCTTCATCGCATCAATATCCTGGAGGGCCTTTTGGGCTTCAGCCTTGGCATTCTTTGCGCTCTCGAGGGCCGCGGCAAGCTCAGACTCTCATGTCTTCAAGTCAAGCTCCAACGCCTCGTGCTTCGTTATGAGAGCGTGGAGCTCTTGCTGCACCTCGCCCACCCAAGCCTCCTGCCTTTCCCGCTCGGTGGGCTCCTTGGCCGCTTTGTTTTCGGCCTCGGATAGCGCTTGCTTCAGGGTCGCCACCTCGGTCATGGCCCCTGGCAAATTTACGATGATCCTGTCATTTTGCAATCGTATTGTTTTTATATAATATATATCCATAGACTAGGTACTACTTACATTTGTTCTCCTCGAGCTGCCTCTTGGCAAGGCCGAGCTCTTCCTTGGACCCTTTAAGGTCCTGCTTCAGTGCGGCGACCTCTGCAGTCAGTGCGGCAGAGGCCAGCAGTGAAGCCTGCATACGCATATTGACATACTTATATTAGACTCATGTGATATTGTTTGATCCTTTGTTCGGCTTTTCTTTGTGAACACCGAACAGAGCATCAGGGGCTACTGTCTATGCGGTAATATTTATCCTATATTTCAAAAACCTACCTCAAAGCTTGTTAGAAGGCTGGCATAGGCTTAAGTCAGTCCGCTCTTGGCGGACTGAACCTTCTGGACCACCGCACTCATAATAGTGCGGTGCTCTTCGTCAATGGAAGCGTTGCGAAGCGCTCCCAGCAGATTGTTCGGTGCCTCTGGATGGACAGAGGTCACCGGCACAGGCGTCTTGCCCCTTTTGGAAGGAGGTCGCCTGCCCGAGTCCGGAACCACTGGGGGTTCCGACGCGGTGTTCGGCTGAGGGCCGAACTCGGAGCCCTCAGGAGCCTTGCTCCCTCTGCTCCCGGAATCCGGAAGGTCGCCTTGAGGCGCCTCCAGGACTGTCTCCCCTCGACCCAGTGCCTCTTGAGACAATACCTCGGTGTTGTCCGTAGGGCAAGGGGACGTGGAGGTCGGAAGTGGATCGCTATCCATATCCGACGAGCCTAGGGAGCCGTCCGACAAAGATACGTCGATACGGGCTCGTGGCAGTCTGCATAATCATAATTTAGCGTTAGGAGAAGCAGTGCGACAAAGGTATGTTATGAGTTACTCTGGCATCCGAATACTTACGACTTCGCCAGGGGCTTGGCCCTGAGAAGCCACTTGTCTTGCCTTCGGCAACAGCAGTGGAGTAGTCCGAAAGGAGAGTCCTTCCCTTCTTGGACCCTTCGGCCCCGCCGGTTGGGGCGGACTTCCTTTTATTGTCTCCCCCGACTGGAGGGGGAACATCTTCATCTTCCTCCTTGTCTTCAGGGAAGGAGTGCGTCGCGGAGTTATTGGACGATGAGTCCGATAACACCTAGCGTCGGGAACTCTTTCGGGTTCCCTTGGCCTTATTGGTCTTCTCCGGCACCTTGTAAGGAGCCGGAGTTAGCATCTCCGTCAGAAGAGCGTCCGCAGTGTCTTCGGGCAGAGGGGCCGGACAGTTAATCTGCCCCGACGTCTCCACCAATCTTGTCAAAGGCATGGAGCTCAGACCCCGCACATGGTTAAGCTAGGGGAAATAAATATCCTACTGGATGTATAGAACTCACCGAATGCGCTAGGCGCTTCGCGCTTAGCCCGCGGTCCTCGGTGAGAGAGGAGGGACCTCGGCGCCCTTGAACAGCACCCTCCAGACATCCTTGTGCGTTGTGTCGAAGAGCTCGCTCAGAGTCTGGTGCTGGGCCGGGTTGAACTCCCACAAGTTGAAATCCCGTTGTTGACACGGGAGGATCGGGCGGATGACCATGACCTGGACTATGTTGACAAGCTTGAGCTTCTTGCCTGCCATATTCCGGATACATTTCTGGAGTCCGTCCAGCTCCATCGATGAACCCCAGGACAGGCCCTTCTCTTTCCAGGAGGTGAGCCGCGTGGGGATTCCGGATCGAAACTCAGGGGCAGCCACCCAGTTGGTGTCGCGCGGCTCGGTGATGTAGAACCTTGCCGATTGCCACCCCTTTATTGTCTCCACGAAGGAGCCTTCAAGCCATATGACATTGGGCATTTTTCGCACCATGGCTCCGCCGCATTCTGCTTGTTGGCCTCCCACCACCTTCGGCTTGATATTGAAGGTCTTTAACCACAGGCCAAAGTGGGGCCGGATGCGGAGGAAAGCCTCACACACGACGACGAACGCCGAAATGTTAAGGATGAAGTTCAGGGCCAGATCCTGGAAGTCCAGCCCGTAGTAGAACATGAGACCACGGTCGAATGGATGGAGGGGAAACCCAAGTCCGCGGAGAAAGTAGTGGAGGAAAACTACCCTCTCGTGAGGTTCAGGGGTAGGAACGATCTGCCCCGCAGCGGGTAGCCGATGCGCGATATTCACGGCTAACTATCCGGCACCGCGCAGCTTCTTGATGTGTCCCTCCGTAATGGAGGAAGCCATCCATTTGCCTCCCGCTCCGGACATGATTGGAGAAGGTTGAGGGGAAGGATGTGGACTTGGGCGTTGGAGCTCGAGTGCGCAAGAATGGATGAGCAAGGAGGAAGAAGGCGTGGGTAGAAAAAGGTTAAACCATATCCCTTTATAAGGGCGGCCAAAACTATGCACCCCCACTAGCCTGGTAAAACTCGCTTATCCCCAAGCGTCGTAATCGATGGCGCGGTTGGGTTACCCACACCCGTATTAATGAGAACCCCGTAATAAGGGGGACATGATCTCTGCTTTGACAAGACGTGTCGAGAAACTGCCTCGCGTTATGTGCGGGGCTAGTTAAAGGAAACGGTGCGAATAATCACCGGGCCATGGCATAATGTCATGTTGCCAAAATGTGTCAGCATATTAGATTTGTGGAAATATTATTCTCTCTACGGTGGTATGTGGAACTTATTTTGCAGGGTCGGACGCTATCCTTGTATTCAAATTCTTCTGTGGTGTATTCGGAGGAGGAGCCCGCCTTGGAATGCCGAAGACAACACTTCGCGTCGGACTCATCGTCATTGAAGCCTGGTTCAGGGGCTACTGAGGGAGTCTTGGATTAGGGGGTCTTCAGATAGCCGGATTATATCCTTTGGCCGGACTATTGGACTATGAAGATACAAGATTGAAGACTTCGTCTCGTGTCCGGATAGGACTCTACTTGGCGTGGAAGGCAAGCTAGGCAATACGGATATGTATATCTCCTCCTTTGTAACCGACCTTGTGTAACCCTAGCCCCTTCCGGTGTCTATATAAACCGGAGGGTTTTTGTCCGTAGGACAACATACAATCATACCATAGGCTAGCTTCTAGGGTTTAGCCTCTCCGATCTCGTGGTAGATCAACTCTTGTAATACTCATATCATCAAGAATAAATCAAGCAGGACGTAGGGTTTTACCTCCATCAAGAGGGCTCGAACCTGGGTAAAACATCGTGTCCCCTGCCTGCTGTTACCATGTGCCTTAGACGCACAGTTTGGGACCCCCTACCCGAGATCCGCCGGTTTTGACACCGACACCAAGATTGTGCATCCTTGTCTAAACCATTGTCTTGTTTTTCCTAGGATGGTCAACCCCCGCAGCAACCCTACTGCCCCGGAGCAGGGGGAAGCCAGTGCAGCTAGGCATGAGAATCTGCCTCACCCGCCTTCTCTGGCCAAAGTTATGCTGGTGGCAGAAAGAAACAAGAGTGAGACTAACCGCTTGCTGGAGCGGATTGAGCAGAACACTGCACGTCATCGGAGGAACGACTTGGTGTCAATCAATGACTTTATCAAGTTGTATCCACCAAAGTTTAATCATTTCGTGGAGCCCCTCGATGCGGATGATTGGCTTCACAGCATCACCCATAAGCTACGTTCTGCCAACGTAGCCGAAGCTGATAAGGTTACCTACGCTGCCTATCACCTCGAAGGCCCTGCTAGCCTTTGGTGGGAAAACTTTGAGGCTATGCGCCCAGTTGGCCAAATCACTACTTGGGCTGAATTCACTGAGGCTTTTCCGTGAGCATCACATTCCGGAGGGTCTCATGGATCGTAAGCGGGAAGAATTCTATAATTTCACCCAAGGCAGACTGGCCGTGGATGCATACAGTCGTGAGTTTGGAAATCTGGCACGCTATGCTCCTGAAGAGGTATCCACCGACGCCAAGAAGCAGGCAAGGTTCCGCAAGGGACTTAGCCCCGAGCTTCGTCGCGATCTTCGTCTGCACGAGTGCACCTCCTTCCAGAAGCTGGTCAATAAGGCCATCAGTGCTGAGACAGGTCAGACTGATTATGACGCTTCATGCAAGCACTCCTGTGATTTTGGTTCTTCATCCGTCTCTGGATCTCAGAAGCGCCGGGTGTGGATTCCAAACACAGTGCTGCCACCCAGGTTCACCCTGAGGCCATCCTTTGAGGCACCTCGCCCCAACCAGCAGTTTGCACCGCCTAAGACCTATGGTGGCCCCGCTGGTAATGCTGCTCCACGCCCCAATGTTGTGACATGTTTCAAGTGTGGAGAGCCAGGTCACTACAGTCGAGAGTGTCCCCAGAATAACAACCCCAACCAGTCTGGAAAGTCCGTTGGCCGTGGTAAGCCAGCGGGAAAGACATTCTACGTCAAGCCAGCCACCACTACACGTGGCCATGTCAACTATGTCTCAGCTGAGGAGACTCGTGATGATCCTAACGTCGTCCTTGGTATGCTCCTTGTTAATTGCCATCTGGCATCTGTTCTTTTCGATACGGGAGCATCTCATTCATTCATATCTGAGAGCTATACTCGATTGCACAACACGACATTCCGTGGCATGCCCACTTCCATGGTAATTCAAACTCCGGGTTCCAAATGGCAAACTTCTAGAGTAAGCCATGGGAATGAAATTCTTGTCGATAGACTTGTCTTCCTTGCATCCTTAATAGCTCTCAAGTCCTCGGACATAAACATCATCTTGGGTATGGACTGGATGTCAGCC
This sequence comes from Triticum aestivum, assembly GCF_018294505.1. Taxonomy (NCBI): domain Eukaryota; kingdom Viridiplantae; phylum Streptophyta; class Magnoliopsida; order Poales; family Poaceae; genus Triticum; species Triticum aestivum. The sequence goes on from NC_057803.1 coordinate 566,067,829, forward strand.
CATTACGCTAAGATTGATTGCTCTACTAGAACCGTTCAACTTACTCACCCATCGGGCAAGACAGTCAATGTCCTAACTCGAGTGGCCAAGCATCAGCTTTACTCCCTAAATGCCAACCCCCTTCCAGACCTTGAAGATATTCCGGTAGTCCGAGACTTCCCGGATGTCTCTCCAGAAGAACTGCCAGGTGTTCCACCTGACAGGGATGTCGAGTTCGTGATAGACCTTGTTACAGGAACCGTCCCAATTTCTAGAAGACCCTATAAGATGGCACCCTTAGAACTAGCCGAGCTTAAGAAACAACTCGATGAGTCCTTGAAAAAGGGTTACATCCGTCCTAGTTCTTATCCTTGGGCTTGCCCCGTCCTCTTCGTCAAGAAGAAGGATGGAACGGATCAGATGGTTGTAGATTACCGACCTGTCAACTTGGTCACTATCAAAAAAAGTATCCGCTCCCCAGGATCAACGATCTGTATGATCAGCTCGCTGGATCCTCAGTCTTCTCCAAAATGGATTTGAGGTTGGGCTACCATCAAATCAAAACAAAAAACGGGGACATTCCCAAAACAGCCTTTGTTACTCGTTATGGCCAATATGAGTACACCGTCATGTCCTTCGGTTTAACCAATGCCCCAGCCACCTTCTCTCGGTTAATGAACTCAATCTTCATGGAGTATTTGGATAAATTCGTCATGGTATACCTTGACGACATACTCATCTACTCCAAGAATGAGGAAGAACATGCCAAACATCTAAGGCTGGTATTGATGAAACTTCGAGAGCATCGCCTTTATGCCAAATTCTCCAAGTGTGAATTTTGGTTGCCAGAAGTGACCTACCTAGGCCATGTAATCTCTGGTAAGGGTATTGCTGTCAATCCCGAGCGAGTTCGAGCCGTCCTTGATTGGACTCCACCTGAAACGGTCAAGCAAGTTCGGAGCTTCCTTGGCTTAGCGAGCTATTGTCACCGCTTCATCGAGAATTTTTCCAAGGTTGCTAAACCTCTAACTGAACTCCTCAAGAAAGATAAAAAGTTCGAGTGGACCCCACAATGCGAGTTCAGCTTTCAGGAACTGAAAAGATGCCTGACATCTGCTCCCGTATTGGTACCACCAGATTTCTCCAAGGACTTTATTATCTATTGCGATGCCTCGTGACAAGGACTAGGTTGCATACTCACGCACGATCATCAGGTAATTGCCTATGCTTCATGGCAATTACACCCACATGAGGAAAACTATCCCACACATGATCTAGAGCTTGCAGCTGTAGTCCATGCACTTAAAACATGGCGACATTACCTTCTCAGTAATCGTTGCGAGATCTTCACTAATCACCAAAGTCTGAAATATATCTTCACCCAACCGGATTTGCATCTCAGGCAAGGACGTTGGGTCGAGTTGATCACGGATTACGACTTAGGAATAACTTACACCCCGGGAAAAGCCAATGTCATGGCTGATGCACTAAGTCATAAATCCTATTGTAACAATCTGATGTTACAACAAGGTCAACCACTTCTCCATGAGGAATTTCGGAAGCTTAACCTTCACATTCTTCCTCAAGGATTCCTATCCACCCTGGTGGCGAAACCTACCCTTACGGATCAGATCATCAAAGCACAGAAGGTAGATCCGGGAATCTCCCGTATTAAGAGAAACATTAAGAAAGGAGTCGTGAATTGTTTCTCCGTTGATGATCAAGGTGTCGTATTCTTTGGAAACCGCTTAGTGGTTCCCAAGGCACGAAACCTAAGGCGGTTGATTCTTAAGGAAGCTCATGAATCCCCTCTCACCATTCATCCCGGTAGTACAAAGATGTATCAAGACCTACACCAGAGGATTTGGTGGACTAGTATGAAGAGAGAAATTGCTCAATACATTGCTAGTTGCGACGTATGTCGTCGTGTTAAAGCAGAGCATCAACGGCCTGCTGACACCCTTCAACCTTTGGCTATTCCTGAATGGAAATGGGATAAAATCAGTATGGATTTCATTACCGGGTTTCCCAGGACCAAGAAAGGGAATAATGCTATACCCGTCGTTGTCGATCGTCTTTCCAAAGTAGCCCACTTCCTACCTGTTCGTGAGAGTATAACCGCTAGCCAGCTAGCTGACTTGTACATTGTCGGTGTACTAGATTAGCGGTACCCTAGTACCCCGAACTTGTGCACGGGCAGTTACAGCACCCCGCGGCAAAGGCTTGCCGGGTGATCGCCAAGATCCCCCAAGGTTCCCTTGGAGCCATCCAAGAACAAAGTATTTAAGCTAAGGAGACAAGACCCCGACAAGAGGAGCTTGCCGGGAAGGCCAACCAAGGCGCTCCAATGAACTTGCCGCGACGCGCCACGCGCTCCGGCAAGGCAGCAAGGCCCCGGCAAGAGGAGCTTTCCGGGAAGGCAAACCAAGGTACCTCGAAGCCCGGTGAGCGACAAGCTTCCGGACCCGACAAGATAACAACAGCGGCAAGGCGCTTGCCGCGGCAGGCGGCCACTCTGCACCCACGCTCCAGCACATCCACCAACGTGTCGCTCTGGGGGCCTCTCCAGGCGTGCGTGGCGGGAGGCTGTGCAGCCAGCGGTGCGCAGTGGCATGCGAAGCTGACAAGATTGCCATCGTGGCGAACGGTGGCGCCCCTAACGGTCCTTTTCTGCACTGTTCGGGCGACTCAGACGGGCATTTAATGCCCTTGTCCCCTGCCATCAGGGTTAGGTAGGGTGCACTGTGCAAGCAACTGTATCAACTACCTCGCTTTTTACATTTTTACCCTCCTCTGCGTTGCCACCTGTCGGTGACCCCTTTAGCGTATAAAAGGAGGCCCATGCGCAACGTAGAGGGGGTTCGGCTCATAGGTTTAGAGCCTCAGACAGTTTGCTTCAATCCATCCGTAGCCCAGAGAACATCACACTCTCGCTTTGGAGAGCAAGAACACCAGATAATACAACCAGACAAGTAGCAGTAGGAGTGTTATCTCTCCGGAGAGCTCCGAAGCTGGGTAAACTGCTCGTGTGCCTCGCCTTGATCTGCTCTTCGTGCGATCTCCGCCCCCCGCCGAACCGAAAGGGGCCCGGTCCGCCGGCCCCATAGGTGTTCGTGGATCAGTTCTCCTGGACATCTTTGGCGCGCCAGGTAGGGGGCGTCGAGATTGCGTGAACCTGATCCGGCGTTCACACGAGCTAGATCCTTATTCCCTTCATCAACATGCCACTGAAGAAGAAGACTTCGGCGGCAGCCGCTCCATCCACGTCACTTCCGCCACCGTTGGAGCAAACGAGTGGTGGGATGGACGCTGGCGGAAGAAAGGACGTCGATGAGGAAGCTCATGATGCCGCCAGGTCCAAGAACAAGGCTGCACAAACCTCGGCGACTGTAAATGTTCCACGCCACTCCCAGGAGGCACAAGATCAACAGCGTCATGGCACTAGCAATTCCATACGCATGATAGCCCAAAACCAAGCTGGTGGATCTCGGAGCGCTCAAGACCAGCATGCGCGCCAGCGTGCTGGCACGAGCGGGGCACGGTCGCCTGGACGGGATACTGCTCCTTCTAACATAGTTAGAAGTTCGAGCACGTCCCGCTCCTCGCGCCGTCCGCCACTGCCACCCACCACTCTAGCAGAAGCTTTGGCGCGAGCTCAACTTCTCCTACATTACCCTCCAATGTCGGACAAGATCGACGAATGGAGAGCCACCATTCAGAGTCTCATCGGCTACGCCAACGGCGACACTCCATGGCGGCCGAGCGCGTCGCCGCCGCGGCAGGACCGCCGGACGCGAGCCGGTGGCGACAAAACGGGCGGAGGTGCAACTACCATGCAATCACCGCCCCGAAGGCCAAGATCGCCGACTCGCCGGATCCACCTCGACAGCGACTCCACTGCATCGTCGGATCCACGAGCTCGTCGCGATCAGCGCCAAGTTCTTCATGATCGACAACAAGAAGACGCTCGAACCCGCATCGAGCGCCAAAGAGAAGCGCGACGTCAATCCGACAAGCGCGCTGGGCCCTCTGTTGACATGCATGCGCCAGGGGAACCAGGCGATCTGCCGTACGCGGTAGGTTGTCCTGCGTTCACTCGTGAGCTGCGGCAAGTCCAGTGGCCCAGTACAAAGAACTTCAAGCCAGACGTACCGGAGAAGTACGACGGCAAGACGCATCCGTCAGAGTTCCTCAGCATCTACACCATTGCGGTGCAAGCTGCCGGGGGACGAGATGACAAGATCCTTGCCAACTACTTCCCGCTGGTGCTCAAGCCCAACGTCAGATCCTGGCTCATGCACTTGCCGGACAACTCCATATCCTCTTGGGCTGATCTGTGCCATCAGTTTGTCGGCGCCTTTACCGGCGGACACAAGCCTCATGGCCAGGAGAGTGATCTTCATCTGCTCGCCCAGAAGGAAGGAGAGCCCCTGCGCAAGTACATTCAGAGATTCAGTAGCGTGCAGCACAACATCCCAGACGTCCACCCTGCCGCGGTGATCAGCGCGTTCCATCAGAACGTGCGGAACCGCAGGATGCGGGAGGAAATGGCGATGTGCAAGATCAGGGACGTCAGTGAGTTATATGCACTGGCCGACAAGTGCGCGCGTGCTGAGGAAGGGAGGAGACTCCCCGGAGAAAATATAGGAGCGGGAGGATCTGACAGCGAAGATGCTGCCCCGACAAGGAAAAACCGGCGGCGGAACAACAGAAGGAGGAAAGGCAAAGAAGTGCTAGTTGTTGAGCAGTCCGGCAACGGTGGCGGCGCCAAGGAAGCCAAAGCTGGTGACTCCGGCAAGGAGGTTGCCGCGGAGGTGGCGGTCGCCGACAAGCAGGATGGCACCAACAAGCAGTATTGCAAGATTCACCGCACCAAGGGCCATGATCTTCAGAACTGTAAGAGAGTCGAGCAGCTTGTTGAGCAACAGAAAGCTGAATACGAGCGGCGCGACAAAGAGAAGGCCCAGGAAGGAGCTGGTGGATCCGGCAAGAAACGTCCCGGCCGAGGAGGACGCCGCGGCAAGGCCAAGCAGCGGCAAGGAGACAGACCTCCTCGCGGCCGCGACAAGGATGAAGATGACGGCGACGATGAAGATATGGATGATGAGGAGACTGATGAGCAGGAGTTCCAGAAAGCCACAGAGGTCCTGTGCGTTGACGGTGGTGCTTCTCTGCATGCCTCGCACCGCCAGCTCAAGCAGTGGGTGCGGGAAGTTAATGCAGCAGAACCACCCGTCGAGTCACGCAAGCCTCTGAAATGGTCCGGCACGCCTATCATCTTTGATATTGAGGACCACCCGGATCGCATAACTGCGGTCGGGTGCTTGCCGATGTTGGTTTCACCAACAATCCGCAACCTCAAGGTCACTAAGATGCTAGTTGACGGCGGGGCCGGCTTGAACCTGATCTCCTCCGCGGTGCTCCAGAAGCTCCAGATCCCTGACAGCGAGCTCGAAGAGACCGGCACATTTCAAGGAATCAACCCGGGAAGGAGCAAGCCAAAGGGAAAGATCACGTTGCCGGTAACATTTGGCAGTGAGCTGAACTTCAGGACTGAGAGGGTCACGTTTGACGTTGCCGACATTCCATTACCTTATAATGGAATCCTTGGCCGTCCGGCACTCGCCAAGTTCATGGCAGCCTCTCACTATGCGTACAACGTACTGAAAATGCCAGGCCCAATAAGTGTCATCTCTGTCCCTGGTGACAAGAAGGATGCTCTTATCTGTGCCGACAAGATCTACCGGGAAGCAGCAGCCGCAGCAGAACGAAGGACACTTGCCGCTGAAGCTCCCGGGGGGAAGAAGAAGACCAAGTCCGGCAAGAGCTCTGATGCCCACTCCGGCAAGCGCACCTCTTCGGAGTGCTGCGCTACCGTCGAGGACGCACCATCGAGCTCCACCGGCAAGTGTAAGAAGGCAATGGCAGCTCCACCTGAGACTAAGAAGGTGTCCGCCAAGGAGGATGGCACTGGTGGTACCTTCACCATCAGCGCCACTCTTGACCCCAAATAGGAAAGCGCGCTCGTTGCTTTCCTGCGGGCGAATGTCGACGTGTTTGCGTGGCAACCGTCTGATATCCCCGGTGTTCCCAGGAAAGTGATTGAGCACCACCTTGCCGTCTGTCCTCATGCGCGGCCCGTCAAGCAGAGAGTCAGGAAGCAGGCAGTAGAGCGCCAAGAATTCATCGCAGAAGAAATCAAGAAGTTGGAAGCAGCAGGCCTTGTCAGAGGAGTACTCCATCCCACGTGGTTGGCCAATCCTGTTGTTGTGCGCAAGGCTAACGGGAAATGGAGACTTTGTATTGACTTCACTGATGTTAATAAAGCTTGTCCCAAAGACCTATTTCCCTTGCCTCGTATTCACCAGATTGTTGACTCCACAGCCGGATGTGATTTGCTTTCGTTTCTTGATGCATACTCAGGATACCATCAGATCTTCATGGCAGAAGAAGATGAAGAGAAAACCGCATTTATCACCCCGTGTGGCACGTACTGCTTCGTACGGATGCCTTTCGGTTTGAAGAATGCTGGTTCAACATTCGCAAGGGTAGTCCACCATGCTTTTGAGCCACAAATACACAGAAATGTGGAAGCTTACATGGATGACATAGTGGTCAAGAGCAAGAACAAAGCGACCTTGATTCAAGATTTAGACGAAACATTTGCAAACCTGCGCAAGATCAACCTCAAGCTTAACCCCGAGAAGTGCGTGTTTGGAGTCCCTTCCGGCAAGCTTCTCGGGTTCTTTGTGTCTCAGCGGGGAATTGAAGCCAATCCCGACAAGATCAGAGCCATCGAGCAGATCGAAGCACCAAAGCGCGTCAAGGATGTACGAAGGCTTGCCGGTTGCGTGGCTGCTCTCAGCAGGTTTATCTCTAGATCTGCTGAGCGCGCCCTGCCATTTTTCAAAATTTTGAAAAAGGCAGGTCCAATGAAATGGACTCCGGAAGCGAAGGCTGCGCTGCAGGACTTGAAGAGATACCTGTCCTCCACTCCAACGCTTGTCGCACCTAAGCCGCAAGAGAAGTTGCTGCTGTATATAGCGGCAACCAATCAAGTGGTTAGTGCTGCGTTAGTGGCGGAGAGGGAGGCAGATGATGAGCCAGCAACCACGGCAGATCCATCCAGCGACAAGCTCTGGTCCCGACAAACATGGGTTTGCGCAGGAACATGATGAGATGCCAAGGAGAATGGTGCAACGCCCAGTTTACTTTGTCAGTTCTCTTCTGCAGGGGGCTAGATCAAGGTACTCTAGTGTGCAGAAGTTGCTTTTCGGCCTCCTTATGGCCTCGAGAAAGCTGCGCCATTACTTCCAAGCACATGAGATCACAGTCATCACTCGCTTTCCGCTGAAGAGGATACTGCAAAATCTAGAAGCAACATGCAGGATTGTTGAGTGGGTGCTGGAACTGTCAAGCTTTGGCCTCAAGTTTGAAAGTACCTCAACTATCCAAAGCAGAGCATTGGCAGAGTTCATAGAAGAGTGGACGCCAACCCCAGATGAAGAAATTCCAGAAACAAGCATCCCCATCAAGGAGGCAAGCGAAGAGTGGCTGATGTACTTTGATGGTGCCTTCTCGCTGCAAGGCGCCGGTGCAGGCGTGCTGCTTGTCGCACCCACCGGAGAGCACCTCAAGTACGTAGTCCAGATGCACTTTCCCAAAGAGCAAGCAACCAACAATACTGCACAGTATGAAGGATTGCTTGCCGGTCTCAGAATCGCAGCAGACCTTGGGATCAAGAAGCTCATTGTCAGGGGTGACTCACAGCTTGTCGTCTGACAAGTGAACAAGAACTACCAGAGTCCGTTGATGGAAGCATATGTTGATGAAGTAAGGAAGCTAGAGGAGCACTTTGACGGCCTACAAATGGAGCATATCCCAAGAGCTCAGAATGATATTGCTGATGGCCTGTCAAAGTGCGCCACACTAAAGTTACCTGTGGAACCAGGGATCTTTGTGCTTAAGTTGACTCAACCATCCGTAACACCATCAACTGGACAAAGCAAAAAGAGGAAGTTCGTTTCTGGTGACTACTTTCCGGCAGAGCTCCCCGAAGCCGCCGCCAAGAAAGTCCCCAAGATCAACACCAAGGATGCTGAGGGGCAGTCTGCTCCAGCAAGCCTGATGGTTTGTTCCGTTGAAGCAGACGCTCCCGACAAGTTTTGCTCCGGCAAGCTTGCCGGGGAACATCAAGCTCCGGCAGGGCCGCAAGTCCTTGCCGTAGAAGCAGATGTTCCCGCAGCAGCAGATGTGCCTTTAGTCCTTGTTGTCGAGCCACAAGCTCCAGCATGGGCACAGCAGATTGTCCATTTCCTTCAGACAGGAGAACTTCCCGAAGAACAAGAAGAAGCGGAAAGAGTAGCCCGGCAGTCAAGTATGTACCAGTTTGTCGATAGCATACTGTACAGAAGAAGACTCAACGGTGTGAAATTGAAGTGTATTCGCCGGGAAGATGGACAAAAGCTGTTGGCAGAGATACATGGAGGCATATGTGGCCACCACATAGGCGCAAGAGCACTTGCCGGCAAAGCTTTCCGGCAAGGTTTCTTTTGGCCGACAGCCCTCCAGGATGCAACTGCACAAGTAACCAAGTGTGAAGCGTGCCAGTTCCACTCCAAACAGATACACCAGCCAGCTCAAGCTCTCCAGACGATCCCTTTATCCTGGCCATTTTCGGTCTGGGGGCTCGATATCCTCGGCCCCTTCCCCCGAGCTGTCGGGGGCTTTGAGTACTTGTACGTCGCAATCGACAAGTTCACAAAGTGGCCGGAAGTGCAGCCAGTGAGGAAGGTGACAGCACAGTCAGCAGTCAAGTTCTTCAGGTCGATTGTTTGCCGTTTCGGGATCCCTAACAGGATCATCACCGACAACGGCACGCAATTCACGAGCCGCACCTTCATGCAGTACGTCCAAGACCTTGGCGCCAAGGTCTGCTTCGCTTCTGTTGCTCATCCGAGAAGCAACGGTCAAGCAGAGAGGGCAAATGCTGAAGTGCTGCGCGGGCTCAAGACCAGAACTTTCGACAGGCTGCACAGGTGCGGAAGGAACTGGATCGAGGAGCTGCCGGTGGTTCTTTGGTCGATCAGAACGACGCCAAATCGAGCCACTGGCCAGACACCTTTCGCTCTAGTCTATGGAGCAGAGGCAGTTCTCCCCACGGAACTCGTATACGGATCACCTCGAGTGCTCGCTTATGATGAGCTTGAGCAAGAACAGCTGCGGCAAGACGACGCGCTGCTCCTTGAGGAAGATCGTCTTCAGGCTGCTGTACGAGCTGCTCGATACCAGCAAGCTTTGCGCCGCTATCATAGCCGCAAAGTTAAAGCCAGAAGCTTCGAGGAAGGCGACCTTGTTCTTCGGCGCGTTCAGTCCGCCAAGAATTCCAACAAGTTGACGCCGAAGTGGGAAGGCCCTTATCGGGTGAGACGAGTCACAAGGCCTGGCGCTGTCCGCCTTGAGACCGAAGATGGCATTCCAGTGAGCAACTCCTGGAACATAGAACATCTTCGTAAGTTTTTCCCATAAGGCGCGGTTGCCGGAACCCGTTCCGGCAACCACCTTTTGTACAAGTCTTGCCGCTGTTGCATGTAATCCTTTGTACAAAGCCGGGCGCAGATCCCGTGCATAAGTAAACCCCATGTGCTCCGCACAGCTTGTCCATTTCATGCGTTAGTTCCTTTCTTGCATGCGATTATCTGACACTTTGTGCAGCACCTACATCCGGTAAGCAGTAACGAGCCGAAGAGCTCCATGTTATTATTTTCTCTTCTTTCTTTTTCTTTTAAAAGGAAAAGAAGGTCCTCCCGCACACAAGTTTGCCGGGGGGAAGGAGAAGATTGTGGTATGGGCCAGGCGTCGTTCAGCAAGATGGCCAGGTCGTTCAAGCAAAGACTTGCCTTACCGGGAAGCAAATGACAGAAAAGCTAAGTTGCCAAAGTTTGAGCAATCACTTTTTAAATTTTCGAGTTATCTTCCTCGAACGACCCTGCTTTGTATGGAAAACCTGTGCGCGGAGGAACCAACTCGTGGCTAGTTGCGCCCTTACTTTGTTTCGAGTCCGCTCAACAGCTTAAGCGTGTTGCATCTAGTCGCGACAAGGTTTCTTGTCGGAAGCAGCGTCGCCAGCAGGCTGCTGAAGTCCCCGCACTCAGCGCTCGCGGCTCGGGCGCCTGCGCCGACAAGTTCCCTAGAAGCGTAGGGTAAAAACATACAAAGGAAGGAATCTAGTAGAGGAAATAACATTGCAATTGATAGACAGAAATAAAGTTATATTACAAAGATAACTTGTCGCAGCTCTAACAGACTGTTCTCATAACATGACTAGCAGCGACAAGGGAAAAGAAGAAATGTGCGGCTTAATCTACGCGTCCGCCCTCGACTCGCTTGATCTCGCTCACCTTGTCCACAATGGGTGCGACAAGGGCCTTGAGTGCATCCAGATCGGCGTCAGGCGGCAAGGACCTGAGGACGTTGGTGAAGCTGAGGCCTGGATTGCGGAAGGCTACCTTCATCAGCACCTTCTGGAGAACCTCGGCGCAGATTTTGCGCGACTCGTCGGCCAGCTGCTTCGGGATCCTCTCCCGGAGCCGCTGGAGCACCGTCGCCACGCCCTTGAAGAATAGGCTGAGCTTGGTGCTGGGTTGAAGGCTCTCGTCGGAAGGATACCCAAAGTCATCCATCCCCAGCTGCGCCAGCTCCTCATTGATGACGGCGGCAGTGTTCACCAGACCCTCGGTCCAGTGCTCCACTGTGTCTCTGAACGAGTTCTGGGTAACTGCAATGCTCTCCAGCAGCGCCGCGTCAGCCTTGACCTTCTCCGCCAAGGTCTTCTCCCGCTCCTTGGCGGCCTCCAGCGTCTGCGTCAGCGTGGCCAGCTTCAGCTCCAGGTCTGCTTTGGAATTCTTGGCGGCGCTGAGCTCCTTGCCCCTTTCAGCGAGAAGGCCTTGCAGCTCACCATGGGCGGCAGCATCCTTCTCGCGCTCACGCTTGAGCGCGGCAATCTCCTCGCCGCTCTTCCCAATGTCGGCCTCCAGCTGTGCCACCTTCTCCTCTAGCTCTTTCTTGGCGGCCTCTGCAGTTGCCGCGGCATCCTTTGCCTCCTTGAGCACCCCGCCAAGTGCTCGCTCACGCTTGGCGAGCTCTTCCTCGTAGCTATCGAGGTGGGCCTTCCGCTGCACTAGCTCGCCTTCCCGCGCGGACTGCTTCTCGGCAGCAAGTCTTTGTTCTTCCTCAGCCTCGGCCCTCTCGAGAAGAAAGGTCGTGCGCTCCTCGTCGACTCGCTCCCGCTCCTGTGCCAGGGACCGGAGAGCTTCTTGATTCTGTCCCCGGAGCTCCTCCACGCGCTTCTCCATGTCAACTCTCGCCTTCGCGACAAGCGCTTCCCGGGAAGCCAACTTGGCTTGCCGGGTGCGGTAGAGTGACAGCAGCTTCCGCAGCAGCTGCTCCTCCTCAGGCTCGCCACTGCTGCTGCCGGGCGCGTCAACCAATGACAGTCCAGCAGAGGCAAGCACCTCCCCGTCAACAGTCTCCCCCTCCACCGGCGCCCTGGAGCTCGACGCCCAGGGCAGCTTGATGAAGATGTTGTCACCGGCCTGCAAGTAGGCGCCAGACTGGGGCTCCTTGGAGCCCGGCTCCGCAGAAGCGGCAAAGGGTTCGGCGGTCGGTGCAGCGCCCGGCGCTCCTGCGGCCTCAGGGTCGTCAGTGCGACCGCCCGACCCCTCGCCGGCTTCCGCAGCAGCAGCCCCGGCGGCCTCCTCGCCGGCAGTCTCATCAGCACTGGCACCTTCCATGCCGGCGCCTTCTGTCTCCATTGGCTCAGCCATAGATGGGTCTGAAGAACGAAGAAGGGAGGAAAATCAATCGAAAATTCAAGAAAGGAAAAACGGAAGAAACAGAACCCAAGGGAAAGTTTCTGGGCAAGTGGATTACCTGCGCCAAGATCTCTAGTTGCGGCCCCGGTCGCCACAGGATCAGCAGTGCCGTCCCTTGCCGAAGAGTCCCCCCTTGCCGGAGGGCGCTCCCTTGCCAGGGACTCCTCCCTTGGCGGTGTAGTCGAAGCAGGTGGCACTTCAGGACTGGCCTACGGGCGCTCCTGATGAGGCTCCTCTGCTCCTACACAAGTCAACAAGCAAGATATCAACAAAGGAAAAAGCACTCAAGCGCGCCCGGCAGCAGAAGGCTAAACTATGAACTTACGCTGGGGGCTGCGCTGGGGGCTGCTACGAGGAGTGATTGCCGGGTCCGTCAAGGTGGTCTCTGACCCACCTCCTGCCGACACGATGGGGTCATCCTCGATGACGATCACCGCGACCTTGGCCCTCTTCGCCGCTCTCTGGGCCAGTGTTCTGAAAAGAAAAGAGTCCAGATTGGATCAAGTCAGATACAAGATATAAACAGCAAGATTGAAGGATTATAAGGGCAACAAAGAAACTCACTCTTCTTCCTCCTCATCGGAGCTGAGCGCGGAAAGATCGAAGTCCAGCCCTCCTCCGGTGCGGCGAGGTGGAGGAGTAGGATCCCTTGCCCGCTTGGCGGGGGCAGTGGCAGTGGCCCGGGAAGATCCCGCTCCAGTTGCCGCTGGTGCGTGAGGCGCTCCCGCGGCAACATTGCTTGCCGCGGTGGAGCGCGTCGCGCGGCTCGGTGGCTGTGGAGCCGGCTGCCGCCCTGATGCGTCCCCAGCCCTGCGAAGGCGCATCCTTGGCGGGGCCGGGGGCTCCGCCTGCGGCAAGCTCTCTGAAGGTTCAGCCTCCTCCTCGCTGGCCTCGCTCGACTCGGCTTCGGAACCGGCAGGCTCCTCTTCGCCCATGAACTCCGCGCGTTCGGCAAGGTTTGCCGCCTCTGCAGCCTCCGCCTCCTCCACAGTAAACCCAAACACACCCGCAGCAGCTGCGGCCGCCGCCTCTTCTGCCCTAGTAGCGATGAGCTGCAGCTCCTCATCGGTGGTGTCACGGGGTGAGGCTCTTCTGCTCGTCGGCGCGGACCGGCACTTCCTCCAAGGTGTCGAAGAACGCTTGCACAATGTCATCCGCAGGCTCTTGCCAAGTTGGGACGATGCCGTGTGAATCGCACAACGGCATTGTGGCGCGGATCCGGTCAAGCGAAGAGTTATTGCTGGGGGTCGCGTTTGAATAATTCCAAGAGCATTGCATCCAACTCCAAGACAGTGAAGTTGTAGTTGAGGCCCGGCCGCAGCCTCATGATGTCCGCCGAATTCTTGAATTCCTAGGCGGGCCTCCTCCTCTCCTGCAGGGGGGCAATGCGGCGGCGGAGGAAATCTGCCCCGACAGCACCTACGGTGAGCCCGGCAAGCCTGAGACGAAGAATCCTAGTGATGGCGATCTTCAGCCTCTCGTCTTCCGGGGCCACGTTGCTCCAGTCATTGCCGCGCACTATTGGAGTTTGGCGCACGGCGCTGAAGGGCTGCGGATCCTCCTCGACGATCCAAGCATGCATCTTTCTTGCCGACTTGCTGCGGAGCTCACCCTCCAAGTATGCATCTTTATTGCCGACTCTCGAGATCCAAGCAATCCCTCCGGCAAGCGGCTCTCCTCTCTCTACCCGAGGCATGAAGTAATGGCGGAAAAGGGCTACACTAGGGTGGACTCCGACAAAGTTTTCGCACAAGTGTGCGAAAACTGCCATGGTCAAGACAGCATTGGGGGTGAAGTCAAGGAGGCGGAAGCCATATGTGTTCATAATGTCACAAAAGAACTCCGAGAAGGGCGGGCAGAGCCCGCAATAGAAGAATAGCGGGAAGAACGGGTACCCATTTGGAGCCGACTCCGAGGCAGCGGCCGGGAGTACCCTCGTGCGCGGATGCGCACGCGTCTCCGTCGCCCAAAAGAGGTAGAAGTACTCCCTCAGCTCCTGCACGCCGAGCTGGGGGGTGAAGATCGCCCGCTCCTTCCGCAGCGCCGTGAACCGCTGCGCCTCGGCCGACTTCACGCCCTTTCCCTTGTCGGCTTTCGGGGCCATGGCGGAGGTGGTGGAGAAGGTCGACGACGTGGTGATGCTGGTGGCAAGGGGGGCGGAACGCTGCTCTCTCGGCTTCGAGAAGAAGGGGGGAGCGGCGGAGTTTGTGAAGAAGGAGTAGCAGCAACCAGCGAGGGGGAACGAACTGCCCCTGTTTCCTCTGCTTATAAAGAGGGACGGGGCGGACGTTTCGGCCTTCCAAATAAACAACCACCCACGATCTCTCCCACGATGCCGCATTCAACGCGTGCCGTTATGGGAGAGTGCGGTGGATACGGAACAAGATTTGGCGTGGCCCAGCCCGCGTGTGCCCGTGCCCTGTCTTGGGCCTGGCCCAACAGCGCTCGGCACCGTGTCTGGCCCAGGCCCGGGGGCTCCTGTCGGTGTACTAGATTAGGGGTACCCTAGTACCCCGAACTTGTGCACGGGCAGTTGCAGCACCCCGCGGCAAAGGCTTGCCGGGTGATCGCCAAGATCCCCCAAGGTTCCCTTGGAGCCATCCAAGAACAAAGTATTTAAGCTAAGGAGACAAGACCCCGGCAAGAGGAGCTTGCCGGGAAGGCCAACCAAGGCGCTCCAATGAACTTGCCGCGACGCGCCACGCGCTCCGGCAAGGCGACAAGGCCCCGGCAAGAGGAGCTTGCCGGGAAGACAAACCAAGGTACCTCGAAGCCCGGTGAGCGACAAGCTTCCGGACCCGACAAGATAACAACAGCGGCAAGGCGCTTGCCGCGGCAGGCGGCCACTCTGCGCCCAAGCTCCAGCGCATCCACCAACGTGTCGCTCTGGGGGCCTCTCCAGGCGTGCGTGGCGGGAGGCTGTGCAGCCAGCGGTGCGCAGTGGCATGCGAAGCTGACAAGATTGCCATCGTGGCGAATGGTGGCGCCCCTAACGGTCCTTTTCTGCACTGTTCGGGCGACTCAGACGGGCATTTAATGCCCTTGTCCCCTGCCGTCAGGGTTAGGTAGGGTGCACTGTGCAAGCAACTGTATCAACTACCTCGCTTTTTACGTTTTTACCCTCCTCTGCGTTGCCACCTGTCGGTGACCCCTTTAGCGTATAAAAGGAGGCACATGCGCAACGTAGAGGGGGTTCGGCTCATAGGTTCGGAGCCTCAGACAGTTTGCTTCGATCCATCCGTAGCCCAGAGAACATCACACTCACGCTTTGGAGAGCAAGAACACCAGATAATACAACCAGACAAGCAGCAGTAGGAGTGTTATCTCTCCGGAGAGCTCCGAAGCTGGGTAAACTGCTCGTGTGCCTCGCCTCGATCTGCTCTTCGTGCGATCTCCGCCCCCCGCCGAACCGAAAGGGGCCCGGTCCGCCGGCCCCATAGGTGTTCGTGGATCAGTTCTCCCCGACATACATCTCCTGAATAGTGTCTTTTCATGGTCTCCCATTGGAAATTAACTCAGACCGTGGAAGTCTCTTCACTTCTCGATTTTGGGAAAGTTTCCAAAATGCTATGGGGACTCGTCTCTCTTTTAGCACTGCCTTCCACCTCCAATCAAGTGGTCAAGTAGAGCGAGTCAATCCAAATTCTAGAGGATATGCTCCAAGCTTCTGTCATCTCATTCGGAATGGATTGGGAGAAATGCCTTCCATTCGCGGAGTTCGCTTATAATAATAGTTATCAAGCTAGCTTGGTGATACGTCTCCAACGTATCTATAATTTTTGATTGCTCCATGCTACTTTATCTACTGTTTTGGACTATATTGGGCTTTATTTTCCACTTTTATATTATTTTTGGGACTAACCTATTAACTGGAGGCCCAGCCCAGAATTGCTGTTTTTTTGCCTATTTCAGTATTTCGAGGAAACAGAATATCAAACGGACTCCAAACAGAATGAAACCTTCGGGAACATGATCTTCTCACTGAACGTGATCCAGGAGACTTGGACCCTACTCCAAGAAGTTTCCGGGGAGGTCATGAGGGTGGAGGGCGCCCCCCTGGGCGCACCCCCCTGCCTCGTGGGCCCCTCGGAGCTCCACCGACGTACTTCTTTCGCCTATATATCTCCATATACCCTAAAAACATCCGGGAGCAACATAGATCGGGAGTTCCGCCGCGAGAAGCCTCCGTAGCCACCGGAGCTCAATCTAGACCTGTTCCGGCACCCTGCCGGAGGGGGCAATCCTTCTCCGGTGGCCATCTTCATCATCCCGGCGCTATCCATGACGAGGAGGGAGTAGTTCACCCTCGGGGCTGAGGGTATGTACCAGTAGCTATGTGTTTGATCTCTCTCTCTCTCGTGTTCTCTCTCGTGTTCCATCTATGGCACGATCTTGATGTATCCCGAGCTTTGCTATTGTAGTTGGATCTTATGTTTCTTCTCTTCCTCTACTCTCTTGTGATGAATTGAGTTTCCCCTTTGAAGTTATCTTATCGGATTGAGTCTTTTATGAACACTTGATGTATGTCTTGCCATGCTTATCTGTGGTGACAATGGGATATCACGTGCCACTTGATGTATGTTTTGGTGACCAACTTGCGGGTTCCGCCCATGAACCTATGCATAGGGGTTGGCACACGTTCTTGATTCTCCGGTAGAAACTTTGGGGCACTATTTGAAGTACTTTTATGTTGGTTGGATAAATCTGAGATTGTGTGATGCATATCGTATAATCATGCCCAGGGATACTTGAGGTGACAATGGAGTATCTAGGTGACATTAGGGTTTTGGTTGATTTGTATCTTAAGGTGTTATTCTAGTAAAAACTCCAGGGTTGTTTGTGACACTTATAGGAATAGCCCAAGGGATTGATTTGAAAGAATAACTTTGAGGTGGTTTCGTACCCTACCATAATCTCTATGTTTGTTCTCTGCTATTAGTGGCTTCGGAGTGACTCTTTGTTGCATGTTGAGGGCTCGTTATATGATCTATCTATGTTATTATTGTTGAGAGAACTTGCACTAGTGAAAGTATGAACCCTAGGCCTTGTTTCCTATCATTGCAATACCGTTTACGCTCACTTTTACCACTCGCTACCTTGCTGTTTTTATATTTTCAGTTTACAAAAACCTATATCTACTATCTATTTTGCACTTGTATCACCATCTCTTCGCCGAACTAGTGCACCTATACAATTTACCATTGTATTGGGTGTGTTGGGGACACAAGAGACTCTTTGTTATTTGGTTGCAGGGTTTCTTGAGAGAGACCATCTTCATCCTACGCCTCCTACGGATTTATAAACCTTAGGTCATCCACTTGAGGGAAATTTGCTACTGTCCTACAAACCTCTGCACTTGCAGGCCCAACAACGTCTACAAGAAGAAGGTTGTGTAGTGGACATCAAGCTCTTTTCTGGCGCCGTTGCCGGGGAGGCTAGGTCAGTGAAGGTATATCTTTAGAATCTTGCAATTGAATCTTTTTGTTTCTTGTTTTAGCACTAGTCTAGTTTATAAAAGAAAACTACCAAAAAAATGGAATTGAGTTTGTCTCATACGCTTCACCTTTTTAATATCTTTCGTGAGTATGATGGAAAGGAAAATTGTGCCAAAGTGCTAGAAGAAGAAATCTATAAATTGTTTGGCACTAAATCTTTGAATGATGAGCATGATTGCAACGTTGTTAGTATGAATTCCTTGAATATCCATGATGCTAATGATATGCAAAGCCACAAGCTTGGGGAAGCTATGTTTGATGAAGATGATATTTTTTGTCCCCCAAGTTTTGATGAGCAAATTTATTATGATGAAAGCTGCCCTATCTATGATGATTATTGTGATGACACGTATGCTTTAAATAATAATGATAACCATGAAACTTGTCATCTTGATCTTAATTTTCAAACACATGATAGTTATTTTGTTGAGTTTGCTCCCACTATTATTCATGAGAAGAAATTTGCTTATGTGGAGAGTAATAAATTTTCTATGCTTGTAGATCATGAAAATAATGCTTTAGGTGCTGGTTATATTGTTGAATTCATTCATGATGCTACTGAAAATTATTATGAGGGAGGAACATATGCTTGTAGGAATTGCAATAATATCAAGTTTCCTCTCTATGTGCTTAAAGTTTTGAAGTTATGCTTGTTTTACCTTCCTATGCAAGTTGATTCTTGTTCTCATAAGTTGTTTGCTCACAAAATCCCTATGCATAGGAAGAGGGTTAGACTTAAATGTGCTAGTCATATTCATCATGATTCTCTATTTATGTTTCAATTCTTATCTTTTATGTGAGCATCATTGTCATCATCATGCCTAGCTAGGGGCATTAAACGATAGCACTTGTTGGGAGGCAACCCAACTTTATTTTAGTTCCTTGCTTTTTGTTCCTGTTTAATAATAAATAATTCATCTAGCCTCTGTTTAGATGTGGTTTTATGCTTTTTATTAGTGTTTGTGCCAAGTAGAACCTTTGGGAAGACTTGGGGGAAGTCTTGTTGATCATGCTGTCAAAAACAGAAACTTTAGCGCTCACGAGAACTGCTGCCATTTTTATTTGGAGAGCTATATTTAGTTAATTATTTTTGAAGGTGGTTAATAGATAAATTCCTCAGGTCCATCAATTTATTTGAGAATTTTATGAGTTCCATAAGTATACGTTTGATTCAGATTACTACAGACTGTTCTGTTTTTGACAGATTCTGTTTTTCGTGTGTTGTTTGCTTATTTTGATGAATCTATGGCTAGTAAAATAGTTTATAAACCATAGAGAAGCTGTAATATAGTAGGGTTAACACCAATATAAATAAAGAATGAGTTCATTACAGTACCTTGAAGTGGTATTTTGTTTTCTTTCGCTAACGGAGCTTACGAGTTTTCTGTTAAGTTTTGTGTTGTGAAGTTTTCAAGTTTTGGGTAAGGATTCGATGGACTATGGAATAAGGAGTGGCAAGAGCCTAAGCTTGGGGATGCCCAAGGCACCCCAAGGTAATATTCAAGGACAACCAAGAGCCTAAGCTTGGGGATGCCCAGGAAGGCATCCCCTCTTTCGTCCACTTCAATCGGTAATTTACTTGGAGCTATATTTTTATTCACCACATGATATGTGTTTTGCTTGGAGCGTCTTGTATTATTTGTTTCTTTGCTTGTTAGTCTACCACAATCATCCTTGATGTACACACCTTTTGAGAGAGCCATGCATGAATTGAAATTTGATAGTTTACTCTATGTGCTTCACTTATATCTTTTTGAGCGTGATAATTATTGCTCTAGTGCTTCACTTAGATCTTTTAGAGCATGGTGGTGGTTTGTTTTAAAGAAACTTGATCTCTCATGCTTCACTTAGATTATTTTGAGAGTCGTTAATAGCATGGTAATTTGCTTAATGTTAATATACTTGGTATTCAAGATATGTGAAACTTTCTTTTTAGTGGGTTGAATACTAAGATAAGTTTGATGCTTGATAATTGTTTTGAGATATGGAGGTGATAATATCGTAGTCGTGCTAGTTGAGTAGTTGTGAATTTGAGAAGTACCTGTGTTGAAGTTAGCAAGTCCCGTAGCATGCACGTATGGTTAAAGTTGTGTAACAAATTTGAAGCATGAAGTGTACGTGGCTTGTGCATCCTTATGAGTGGCGGTCGGGGACGAGCGATGGTCTTTTCCTACCAATCTATCCCCCTAGGAGCATGCGCGTAGTACTTGATTTTTGATGACTTCTAAATTTTTGCAATAAGTATATGAGTTCTTTTGACTAATGTTGAGTCCATGGATTATACGCACTTTTACCTTTCCGCCATTTGCTAGCCTCTTCGGTACCGTGCATTGCCCTTTCTCACATTGAGAGTTGGTGCAAACTTCGCCGATGCATCCAAACCCCGTGATACAATACGCTCTATCACACATAAACCTCCCTATATCTTCCTCAAAACAGCCACCATACCTACCTATTTATGGCATTTCCATAGCAATTCTGAGATATATTGCCATGCAACTTTCCACCATTCCGTTGATCATCATCATGACATGCATTACTTTTATCATATTGCCATTGCATGATCTTGTAGTTGACATCGTATTTGTGGCAAAGCCACCATGCATTATTTTTCATACATGTCACTCTTGATTCATTGCACCATCCCGGTACACCACCGGAGGCATTCATATAGAGTCATATTTGTTCTAGTATCGATTGTAATCATTATGTTGTAATCAATAGTGTGATGATCATCATTATTAGAGCATTGCCCAATCAAAAAAAAAGAGAGAAAGGCCAAAAAGAAAAAAATGAAAGGCCCAAAAAAAGAGAAAATAAAAAGGGCAATGCTACTATCTCTTTTTCCACACTTGTGCTTCAAAGTAGCACCTTGTTCTTCATGTAGTGAGTCTCATATATTGTGCTTCAAAGTAGCACCATGATTTCATATAGTGAGTCTCATAAGTTGTCTTGTTCATACTAGTGGGAATTTTTCATATAGAACTTGGCTTGTATATTCCAACGATGGGCTTCCTCAAAATGCCCTAGGTCTTCATGAGCAAGCAAGTTGGATGCACACCCACTAGTTTTCTTTTGTTGAGCATTCTTAGCTCTAGTGCATCCGTTGCATGGCAATCCCTACTCCTTGCATTAACATCAATTGATGGGCATCTCCATAGCTCATTGATTAGCCTCGTGGATGTGAGACTTTCTCCTTTTTTGTCTTCTCCACACAATCCCCATCATCATATTCTATACCACCCATAGTGCTATGTCCATGGCTCGCGCTCATGTATTGCGTGAAGGTTGAAAAAGTTTGAGATTATTTGAGTATGAAACAATTGCTTGGCTTGTCATCGGGGTTGTGCATGATTTGGAAATCTTTGTGTGACAAAATGAGCATAGCCTAACTATATGATTTTGTAGGGATGAACTTTCTTTGGCCATGTTATTTTGAGAGACATAATTGCTTTGATTAGTATGCTTGAAGTATTATTATTTCTATGTCAATATGAACTTTTGTCTTGAATCTTTCAGATCTGAATATTCATACCACAATTAAGAAGATTTACATTGAAATTATGCCAAGTAGCACTCCGCATCAAAAATTCTCTTTTTATCATTTACCTACTCGAGGACGAGCAGGAATTAAGCTTGGGGATGCTTGATACGTCTCCAACGTATCTATAATTTTTGATTGCTCCATGCTATATTATCTACTGTTTTGGACTATATTGGGCTTTATTATCCACTTTTATATTATTTTTGGGACTAACCTATTAACCGGAGGCCTAGCCCAGAATTGCTATTTTTTTTGCCTATTTCAGTATTTCGAGGAAACAGAATATCAAACGGAGTCCAAACGGAATGAAACCTTCGGGAACGTGATATTCTCACCGAACGTGATCCAGGAGACTTGGACCCTACTCCAAGAAGTTTCCGAGGAGGTCACGAGGGTGGAGGGCGCCCCCCCTGGGCGCGCCCCCTGCCTCGTGGGCCCCTCGGAGCTCCACCGATGTACTTCTTCCGCCTATATATCTCCATATACCCTAAAAACATCCGGGAGCAACATAGATCGGGAGTTCCGCCGCAAGAAGCCTCCGTAGCCACCGAAACTCAATCTAGACCCGTTCCAGCACCCTGTCGGAGGGGGCAATCCTTCTCCGGTGGCCATCTTCATCATCCCGGCGCTATCCATGACGAGGAGGGAGTAGTTCACCCTCGGGGCTGAGGGTATGTACCAATAGCTATGTGTTTGATCTCTCTCTCTCTCGTGTTCTCTATCGTGTTCCATCTATGGCACGATCTTGATGTATCCCGAGCTTTGCTATTGTAGTTGGATCTTATGTTTCTTCTCCCCCTCTACTCTCTTGTGATGAATTGAGTTTCCCCTTTGATGTTATCTTATCGGATTGAGTCTTTTGTGAACACTTGATGTATGTCTTGCCGTGCTTATCTGTGGTGACAATGGGATATCACGTGCCACTTGATGCATGTTTTGGTGACCAACTTGCGGGTTCCGCCCATGAACCTATGCATAGGGGTTGGCACACGTTCTTGATTCTCCGGTAGGAACTTTGGGGCACTATTTGAAGTACTTTTATGTTGGTTAGATAAATCTGAGATTGTGTTATGCATATCGTATAATCATGCCCACGGATACTTGAGGTGACAATGGAGTATCTAGGTGACATTAGGGTTTTGGTTGATTTGTATCTTAAGGTGATATTCTAGTAAAAACTCCAGGGTTGTTTGTGACACTTATAGGAATAGCCCAACGGATTGATTTGAAAGAATAACTTTGAGGTGGTTTCGTACCCTACCATAATCTCTACGTTTGTTCTCCGCTATTAGTGGCTTCGCAGTGACTCTTTGTTGCATGTTGAGGGCTCGTTATATGATCTATCTATGTTATTATTGTTGAGAGAACTTGGACTAGTGAAAGTATGAACCCTAGGCCTTGTTTCCTATCATTGCAATACCGTTTACGCTCACTTTTACCACTCGCTACCTTGCTGTTTTTATATTTTCAGTTTACAAAAACCTATATCTACTATCTATTTTGCACTTGTATCACCATCTCTTCGCCGAACTAGTGCACCTATACAATTTACCATTGTATTGGGTGTGTTGGGGACACAAGAGACTCTTTGTTATTTGGTTGCAGGGTTGCTTGAGAGAGACCATCTTCATCCTACGCCTCCTACGGATTTATAAACCTTAGGTCGTCCACTTGAGGGAAATTTGCTACTGTGCTACAAACCTCTGCACCTGGAGGCCCAACAACGTCTACAAGAAGAAGGTTGTGTAGTGGACATCAAGCTCTTTTCTGGCGCCGTTGCCGGGGAGGCTAGGTAAGTGAAGGTATACCTTTAGATCTTGCAATTGAATCTTTTTGTTTCTTGTTTTAGCACTAGTCTAGTTTATAAAAGAAAACTACCAAAAAATGGAATTGAGTTTGTCTCATACGCTTCACCTTTTTAATATCTTTCGTGAGTATGATGGAAAGGAAAATTGTGCCAAAGTGCTAGAAGAAGAAATCTATAAATTGTTTGGCACTAAATCTTTGAATGAACTTACCTGGCCGCAGCCCACCAGTCGGCCCACCTGGTGGCCCAGCGCTGTGCTGGCCCATGCCAGCGAGTTGCTTCGTCCCCGCCAGGCAGGCACAAAGGTGACACCGGCGAGCGCGATCTCGCCACGGCGCCACCTGCTTGCCGCCCGCGCCCCTCGACGCCTGCGCGAGCCCCACGTCGCCGCCCCGACCCCGTGGACACCTCACTCGCTCCCCTGCCTCTCTCCCTCACTCTCCCGAACCATGGCCGACGCTGCCGCGCCCACGCCACCGTAAAACTCGCGTCCACCGTCGTCCCTGTGCCGCGCTGCCGTGTCCAATAGCTGCACCGTCGTCATCTCCGTCGAGCAGCTCGAGCCCCGAGCGCTCGCGCGCCCTGCTTCTTCCTCTTCGAGCTCGACTTCACCGAGCAGCACCGCAGATCCCCTTCGCGGTCACCGCCGCCACCGTTCGTCCCCGGCCGCATCGTCTGCTCCTACGTGATCGCCGTGAGATCCTGCACCTCCCCATCCTCTCCGTTCTCTCTCTCGAGCACCGTAGGGACTGCAGGAAGCATCACCGCATGCGCCGCCGCCGAGCTCATCACCGACGTGACTCCGGCCACACCACAGTGTCCATCACACTCACCGCACTCACAGGAACCCGTAGCACCACTCCACGTGCCTCACCGTGTCCCGTAGCCTCGGGTTCGACCTCACCCATGCTCCGGCAACCGCATAGCTTGTCGCCGGCGACGTTTTCGGCCACCCCGAGCTCCACCACTGCCACCAAACGACGCGGTTCGTTCCCAGCTACACGTAGATGGTCTCCACCGTCCATTTGGTCGCCGGAGCATGAAACCCGCATTGCCCCA
The DNA here is from genome assembly GCF_018294505.1 of Triticum aestivum. Taxonomy (NCBI): domain Eukaryota; kingdom Viridiplantae; phylum Streptophyta; class Magnoliopsida; order Poales; family Poaceae; genus Triticum; species Triticum aestivum. The sequence continues at coordinate 566,091,586 of NC_057803.1, forward strand.
CCGCGTCTGGCCCTAGTTGACCCCATGTGAGTTTGACCCCTAGCTAAACACCGGTGAGTTTGACCCTGTTTGACCCTAGTTGACCCCATGTGGGCCCAGGTTGACTCCCCCTGAGTCTATGACAAGTGGGGCCGCTCTTCTAATTAACTTAGATTAGCACTAACTAAATTTAGTTAGTTTAAATAACTACTGACACGAGGGTCCCACTAGTCAGGTTTGACCTGGACCAGCTCCGTTGACCGCTGGCGTCACCATGACGCAATGGTGACACATTAATTCAATTACTGGAATTATTCTTATACAGGAAATTCCAGAAAATACTACAAACTTGAAGAATTCATAACTTTTAATCTGTAACTCCAAATGCAAAGATTTATATATGAAATTTGATCAGAAAAATTCAATCTTTCCATCTTTAATGGTTTCATGCATGACAGAACACTTTAACCTTGCTATTTAGGTGAAACAAGCTAATGCACTTATATGACTTACTAACATAAGCTTCCATTTGAACCTTTGATTCAAATAGACTCAAACCAACTTGTTTCACAATGCATTAGCCAGGACACCTCATATTGCCATGTCATAGCATGCATCATATTGTTGCATATTGCCATGTGATGATTGTGTTCTGTGGTGTCTTTCGTGGTAGGTTCTTCCTCCGAGGATATTCACAAGTATCCAACTGAAGGGTAGGACCCTACTACTACTCCATCAGGCAAGCAGCCCCATTGATCATATTGATACAATCCCATGTTCTTGCTCCTACTCTCATTTACAGCATTAAGACAACAACGTTTCAAACTGCTGTGTGCTGCGGTAGTTGAACCCTTATCATCTGCATGACCTGTCATTGCCACAGTAACTAGATGAAACCCACTAGCATGTGTAGGAGTTGATTGAGCCATGTATGTGTTTCCTACCTTGCTATGCCTGCTATGCTTAGAGTTGTGTCAGGTCTGGTTCATCTGGGTGATGGGCTAGAGTGAAATGATTACGTCGGTAATGTGAGGGATGTGTTGAACATGATTTGGTAAAGGTATCGATGAGAGGCCATGTAGGAGTACATGCTGGGTTGTTTCATTGAGGCCGTCCTTAAGAATTGAGATCTGTATGTGTGATTCAAGAATCAGTTACTACCATACATTGGGCCCGAAACCAATGGACCCTCTCGGCTTCTTTACCACCCTAGTTCTCTGTCCAGGAGTTGCAACTAGTTTTTGGTGTTTATAGGTTATGTGTTGGCGGCCGTGCGTAGCGCTGACCCTAGGGGTGGGCTATGATGCGGTAGATACACCGTGGCACGGTGTACCGAGTCGCCCGCTTGGTGTCTCGGGAACCCTGTACACATCGTTCAGGGCCATATGTGGAAACCTCGGCTGGACTCCTTGTGGATGGAACCTAGATACGCGATAAACCTAGACTAGAGACTTGAGTGTTTAGGTAGGCCGTGGCCGACACCCTCGTTGGGCTTCCGCTTGAAGGTTGTCGAGTACATGTAGTGTAAACGACGGTAAGTGGTGAGAGTGTGTGTGAATAAGTACACCCCTGTAGGGTTAACATCATCTATTTGAATAGCCGCGTCCGCAGTAAAGGACTACTTGGTTACCTATACAGTTCATAGACAAGTTAATGGTTACTACTAAAAGACTCAAGATAAGTGTGAGTACCGAGGATGGCCCTCTCGTAGGATGACGAGGGAGGATCCATAGTGGAGTATTGTGTTGGTGTTTAGTGGACTCGTGTGTGAAAACTAATTTTACAAGTGGTGTCTCGTAGGATAGCTTAGCCAAGAGTCAAAGTTGGCTTGCTGCAATAACTCCACCACCTTCTTGATAATGAGCATGTATAGTAGGATCTGTTGTAAGTCTTGCTGAGTACCTTTGTACTCATGTTGCTTTAATTACTGTTTTCAGACAACAACACCGCCCCTTCCAATGGGTTTTACGTAGACCTCGACGTCGATGAGTGACTTGCCACCCAGGTGGTGATTCCGAGCCATGGAGGGGCCTATGTAGATAGATAGGCTTCGTCAAGCCTTCTTTCTTTCTAGTGTCTGCACTCAGACTAGTTTGCTTCCGCATGTTCTTGTATGCTTGTATGACTTGAGTGTCGGGTCATGTGACCCCTACCTGTATGAACATGTTATGTATGGCTCTCCGGAGCCTTTAAATAAAGTACTTTGAGTTGTAGAGTTTTGTTGTGATGCCATGTTGTATTTACACATATCGAGCATATTGTGTGTATGATTGAAATGCTTGGTATGTGTGGGATCCGACAATCTAGTTGTTTATCCTTGGCAGCCTCTCTTATGGGGAAATGTAGTCTAGTGCTTCCATGAGCATAGTAGTCCACTACAGCCCGGTTCACCGGAGTCCTGCTAGCCCAGCACTACTGCTCAGGACACTTGATTGGCCGGCATGTGCTTCACTTCGTTCCTGTGTCTGTCCCTTCGGGGAAATGTCATGCTGTGACATCCGGAGTCCTGCCCAGCCTGCTACAGCCCGGGTTCCCAGAGTCCTGTTAGCCTAGTGCTACAGCCCAGATTCACACGCTGCTGGCCGACATGCTCGATGTGATTCATGTATGCATGTCCCCATAGGTTAGTGCCACTTTGGGTTCACGACTAGCCATGTCGGCCCGGGTTCTCTGTCATATGGATGCTAGCGACACTATCATATACGTGAGCCAAAAGGCGCAAACAGTCCCGGGCCATGGTAAGGCGACACCCATGGGAATACCGTGCGTGAGGCGGCAAAGTGATATGAGGTGTTACCGGCTAGATCGATGTGACTTGGAAATGGGGCCTGACAATAGATAAGCAAAATACTATAAGGTACTAAGTTCATAATAAATTTAAGTTCAATTAATCATATTACTTAAGAACTCCCACTTAGATAGACATCACTCTAATCATCTAAGTGATCACGTGATCCATATCAACTAAACCATAACCAATCATCATGTGAAATGGAGTAGTTTTCAATGGTGAACATCACTATGTTGATCATATCTACTATATGATTCATGCTCGACGTTTCGGTCTCAGTGTTCCGAGGCCATATCTGCATATGCTAGGCTCGTCAAGTTTAACCCGAGTATTCTGCGTGTGCAAAACTGGCTTGCACCCGTTGTAGATGGACGTAGAGCTTATCACACCCGATCAACACATGGTGTCTCGGCACGACGAACTTTGGCAACGGTGCGTACTCAGGGAGAACACTTTTATCTTGAAATTTAGTGAGATATCATCTTATAATTCTACCGTTAAACAAAGTAGAATAAGATGCATAAAGGATAAACATCACAGGCAATCAATATAAGTGATATGATATGGCCATCATCATCGTGTGCTTGTGATCTCCATCTCCGAAGCACCGTCATGATCACCATTCTCACCGTCGCGACACCTTGATCTCCATCGTAGCATCGTTGTCGTCTCGCCAACTATTGCGTCTACGACTATCGCTACCGCTTAGTGATAAAGTAAAGCAATTACAGGGGTGATTGCATTGCATACAATAAAGTGACAACCATATGGCTCCCGCTAGTTGCTGATAACTCCATTACAAAACATGATCATCTCATACAATAAATATAGCATAATGTCTTGACCATATCACATCACAACATGCCCTGCAAAAACAAGTTAGACGTCCTCTACTTTGTTGTTGCAACTTTTACGTGGCTGCTACGGGCTGAGCAAGAACCGTTCTTACCTACGCATCAAAACCACAATGATAGTTCGTCAAGTTGGAGTTGTTTTAACCTTCTCAAGGACCGAGCGTAGCCACACTCGTTTTAACTAAAGTTGGATAAACTGACACCCGCCAGCCACCTGTGTGCAAAGCACGTCGGTAGAACCAGTCTCGCGTAAGCGTACGTGTAATGTCGGTCCAGGCTGCTTCATCCAACAATACCGCCAAACCAAAGTATGACATGCTGGTAAGCAGTATGACTTGTATCGCCCATAACTCACTTGTGTTCTACTCGTGCATATAACATCAACGCATAAAACCAGGCTCGGATGCCACTGATGGGGAACGTAGTAATTTCAAAAAAATTCCTACGCACACGCAGGATCATTGTGATGCATAGCAACGAGAGGGGAGAGTGTCGTCCACGTACCCTTGTAGACCGTTAAGCGGAAGCGTTATGACAATGCGGTTGATGTAGTCGTACGTCTTCACGATCGACCGATCCTCAGTACTGAACGTACGGCACCTCCGCGTTCAGCACACGTTCAGCTCGGTAACGTCCTGCGAACTCATGATCCAGTAGAGCTCGGGGAAGAGTTTCATCAGCACGATGGCGTGGTGACGATGTTGATGAAGCTACCGCAGCAGGGCTTCGCCTAAACACCGCTACAGTATGACCGAGGTGGATTATGGTGGAGGGGGCACCGCACACAGCTGGAGAGATCTCAATGATCAACTTGTGTCTAGAGGTGCCCCCCTTCCCATGTATATAAAGGAGCAAGGGGGAGAGGTGGCCGGTATAACACCCTCGATGCGACTATAGCTCCCACGTGTCGAGGCATGACTTAGAGACATAATCGCATTGAAGGCATATGTCGCAAGTAAGGTAATCTTTACACATCCCATGTAATATAATAATAAAGGGGAGATAACATAGTTGGCTTACACTCGCCACGTCAATCAAGGTACATAAATAACATTACAACATCCAAACACTCATGGCCCAACTACGGCGCCAAAATAAAAGATAACCCAACATGCGACACGGTCCCGATCACCCCCAACTGGGCACCACTACTGATCATCAGGAAAGGAAACATAATACCGTTGAGAGTCCTCGTCGAACTCCCACTTGAGCTCGAACGCGTCACCTAGAGCGGAATCATCAGGCCCTGCATCTGGTGTAATAGTAATCTGTGAGCCACAGGGACTCAGCAATCTCACACCCTCGTGATCAAGACTATTTAAGCTTATAGGTAAGGCAAGGTAAAAGTAAGTGGGGCTGCAGCAAGCGACTAGCATATATGGTGGCTAACCTGTTCGCAAAATAGAGCGAGAAGAGGAGGCAAAGCGCGCGCGAGAAACTAGAGAACAACCTGCGCAAGCATTACTCCAACACCGTGTCCACTTCCCGGACTCCGCCGAGAAGAGGCCATCACGGTAACACACTCAGTTGATTCATTTTAATTAAGTTAAGGTTCAAGTTATCTACAACCGGACATTAACAAATTCCCATCTGCCCATAACCGCGGGCACGGCTTTCGAAAGTTCAAATCCCTGCAGGGGAGTCCCAACTTAGCCCATGACAAGCTCTCATGGTCAACGAAGGAATAGACCTCCTCCCAAGACGTTCCGATCAGACTCGGTATCTCGGTTCTTCAAGACACTTCGACAGGTTAAAACAAGACCAGCAACACCGCCCGAATGTGCCGACAAATCCCGATAGGAGCTGCACATATCTCGTTCTCAGGGCACACTCAGATAGGTCAAGCTACGAGTAAAACCAACCCTCGAGTTTCCCCGAGGTGGCCCCGTAGGCTGCCTGGTTCGGACCAACACTTAGAGGAGCACTGGCCCGGGGGGGTTTAAAATAAGATGACCCTCGGGCTCCGGAAACCCAAGGGGAAAAGGGGCTAGGTGGAAAATGGTAAAACCAAGGTTGGGCATTGCTGGAAAAGCTTTAATCAAGGCGAACTATCAAGGGGTTCCATTATAACCCAACCGCGTAAGGAACACAAAATCCAGGAACATAACACCGATATGACGGAAACTAGGGCGGCAAGAATGGAACAAAACATTAGGCGAGAGGCCGAGCCTTCCACCCTTTACCAAGTGAATAGATGCATTAAGATAACAAGATAATATAATGATATCCCAACAAGTAAATAAATGTTCCAACAAGGAACAACCTCCAATCTTCACCTGCAACTAGCAATGCTATAAGAGGGGTTGAGCAAAGTGGTAACATAGCCAAACAATGGTTTGCTAGGACATGGTGGGTTAGAGGTTTGACATGGCAATTTGGGAGGGTTGAAAGCAAATGGTAGGCATCATAGCATTGGCATAGCAAAAGAGCGAGCAATCTAGCATAGCAAAGATAGTAGTGATTTCGAGGGTATGATCATCTTGCCTGCAAAGTTGTCAGAGTTGACTGGATCCTCGAAAGCAAACTCAACGGGCTCCTCATTAGCGAACTCGTCTCCCGGCTCTACCCAAACAAGACAAACAAGCAACAAGGACACAATCAACCACGTGCAAGGATCAAACAATATGATGCAAGGATGGTATGCTATGCAGGATGCGATGCAGGATGCATATGCAAGAATTGACAAGGGATGCATGAATTTGGCCTCAACTTGGGAATCCAAGTGTGCCTCAACTTGGGAATCCAAGTTGGGAATCTAAATGCAATGAGATGAACATGCTACAGCACCCAAACATGACAACAAAATACATGGCAGGGATGCATTCAAGATGCTTAACAAAAGTCTAGCACTGAGCTACGGCCAAATTACCCATTAACAGGTTCAAACAAGCATGGCCAAAATGCATATGGCAAACAGATCTCAGACTTAGTGAAATTAACACTTGTCTGGAATTTCAGATCAGGTAGCACTCTTCGGAGCAACAAAACTACAAGCTACATGACCTGAACATGGCAAAGTAAAGCATGGCATGGAGCTACTCAAAGATGTTAACAAAAATCCCTTAGTGACCTTGAGCCAAAAGGGATCAGAAAATACAATTGCAAGCATGTGAACATGGCAAAAACATAATCAGATCACAGACTTAGTGAAAACCGGGGCATGCTGAAAACAGATATCAAGTAGGCATGTTTACGAGCTCGATGAACTCACTACGGAGCAAGACATGACAATCTAAGCATACATCTATCAAGAACACACAAAATACAAGCTAGACATGGCAAGAACAATAGCATAGCATCCACAGATCAACTACAACATCATCGGCAAAATTGCAAACAAGTTGACAATCTGCCCAGATTCACAAAGTAGCAAAAGTAGAGCTCGATTGACTCAAGCTAGGGTGCTCCATAATTGCAAACAAAGACATGGATGGATAGAGCACTATAATATTAACAAAACATCCTTACTGATCATCCTCAAAAGAGGCACGGATCACTAAGAAACAACAAGAACATATGGCAACATGAGATAAACAGATCAAGGACTTTGTGAAAATGCTAAGTCCCTGAAAACAGAATTACCAAGTGCAGCACTTTGCAAGCTCGTGCTAGTCACTACACACACCACAAAAATACATGGGTTGCACCTCTGGAAAGATGACAAAACCCTTAACAAAACATATGTAGAACATCAGGGCATATCATGCACACAATAATCATGGCAAAAATGACAAAAAGCTAAATGGAGCAGCAGATTTGACAATTATCTCAAGTAGCCCTCTTCTAACAGCATTTCCGGCATCAAGATGAACTCAAATGAAAATGATGCAATGGAATGAAATGATGTACTCTCTGAGATGAACATTTTTATATGTTATATGCCAAAATCGGAGCTACGGATGAGGAGATACGATGCTATGAACATGGGCACTTGGACTAGGAAATTTCGGGGACTTAGGGGAAAAAATCAACCTCTCTCAGATCTAGGGTTTGCACGGAAACCGAGGTGCGGCCGGGGCACTGTAGCAGATTGGCGCCGGAGTTCGCCGGAGGGGGACGAGCTCGCCGATGGAGAGGGAGGAGTTCGCCGGAGGGGTCGCCGGCCTTCCCCCGCGGCGGCAGCGGCGCGGACGGGCGCCGAGGCGACGGTGGCCGGGGCGGCGAGCGCCGACGTCGAGGTGGCATGGCGGCTCCGGGCGGTGATGGTGAGGCGGTGGAGCTGTGGAGGCGCGGCGCCAACGCGGTGGCGGCGGGGAGCCGGCGAGCGGCGCGGGAGGAAGGAGAAGGGTCGGGTGGCGGCGAAGGAGACCCGGGCCACGGGGGTCGGCGCTGGGCCGCGCGGGCCTCGGCGGCGGCGGGTGGCGGCGCGCCACGCGGCAGGCGGTGGTTGGCGGTGGCGGATCCGGACGCGTCCGGCTCCGTCCGGACGTGTCCGGCGGCGGCGGAGATCCGAAATTTAGGGTTAGGACGGGGGAGGATCCGGATTTTCGAGGAGGACCTATATATAGGCATAGAGGGAGCTAGGAGAGTCCAAATGAGGTGCGGTGTTCGGCCACATGATCGTGATCGAACGCTCTAGATGATGGAGCAGGTTTAGGTGGGTTTTGGGCTAAATTGGAAGGGTGTTGGGCTGCAACACACACGAGGCATTTTCTGTCCCTCAGTTAACAGTTGGAGTATCAAACGAAGTCCAAATGGTACGAAACTTGGCAGGCGGTCCGGTAGTAAACCAAGGCCGCTTGGAAAGTCTCGGTCCAATCCGGAAATGTTTAATCCCCACACACGAAAGAAAAGGTAGAAATGACCACCGGAGGAGAATGAAATGCCGGAATGCAAAACGGACAACGGGGAAAATGCTCGAATGCATGAGATGAACATGTATGCAAATGCAATGCACATGATGACATGATATGAGATGCATGACAACGATAACAACACACGGAGACAAAAACCCAAACCCGAGAAAATAAAATAACTTAACGCCAGAAGCGGCAAGAGTTGGAGTACAAATTGGGAAAGTCATATCCGGGGTGTTACAACACTGCACCACTACGAAAGGATCTCGTCCCGAGATCTAGGACTGAAAGAACGCCGGGTACTCAGAACGGAGGTGATCCTCGCGTTCCCAGGTAGCTTCACGGTCAGAATGATGTGACCACTTGACTTTGAGGAATTTGATTGACTTATTGCGAGTCTTGCGTTCTGTCTCTTCAAGAATAGCAACGGGGTGCTCACGATATGAGAGATCTTCTTGGAGCTCAATGTCCTCGAAGTTGACGGTGCGGTCAGGAGTCTTGAAGCACTTTCGGAGCTGAGAGACATGGAACACATCATGAACATTTGCAAAGTTTGAAGGAAGCTCGAGTTGATAGGCGAGATCGCCTCTCTTGCTGACAATCTTGAAATGTCCCACGTATCTGGGGGCAAGCTTCCCTTTGATACCGAAGCGACGAGTACCTTTCATAGGAGAGACACGGAGGTAAACATGATTTCCGATCTTGAAAGCCAAATCACGGTGCTTACTATCATAGTAGCTCTTCTGGCGGGATTGGGCTGCTTTGAGGTTATCTCGAATGACTTGGCACATTTCCTCTGCCTCTGTGATTAAGTCATTACCCAAAAGCTGACGTTCACCGGTTTCGGACCACTTGAGAGGGGTACGGCACTTCCTGCCATACAGAATTTCAAATGGGGTCTTGCCCGAACTTGCTTGAAAACTGTTGTTGTAGGAGAATTCAGCATAAGGAAGACAATCCTCCCACTTCATGCCGAAGGAGATCACACAAGCCCTGAGCATATCTTCAAGAATCTGGTTGACACGCTCGACTTGACCGCTAGTTTGAGGATGGAAAGTTGTGCTGAAGCGGATGTTGGTGCCCATGGCCTTCTAAAAAGAATCCCAAAACTTGGAGGTAAAGATGCTGCCACGGTCTGAAGAGATCACCTGTGGAATACCGTGCAGAGAGACAATTCGAGAGGTATAGAGTTCCGCCAATTGAGCTGCAGTGATCGACTCTTTGATAGGCAGAAAGTGAGCCACTTTGGTGAGTTTGTCAATGACAACGAATATAGCATCATTGCCACATTTGGACTTTGGAAACCCAGTCACGAAGTCCATCTCAATGTGGTCAAATTTCCATTCTGGAATGGCAAGAGGTTGGAGGAGACCGCTAGCCTTTGGTGTTCTGCCTTCACTCTTCTGCAGACATCACATTCATTCACGAATTGAGCAATCTCGCGCTTCATTCGAGTCCACCAATAAGCCTGCTTAAGGTCCTGATACATCTTCATGCTCCCAGGGTGGATGGAGAGGAGAGAATTGTGAGCCTCGTTCATGATCACTTTACGAAGTTCACCTTTGGGCACAACAATACGATCCTCAAAGAAGAGAGTATCCTTGTCATCAAGGCGGTAGCACTTGTACTTGGGTTGACTCTTGGCAATCCCAATCTTCACCTTTTTCACCATAGCATCAAGAAGCTGAGCTTGGCGAATCTGGTCTTCCAAGGTAGGAGAGACTTGGAGGTTGGCGAGGAAACCTTGAGGAACAACTTGCAGATTAAGTTTGCAGAAAGCTTCACAAAGCTCGGGTTGATAAGGCTAGAGAATCAGACTGTTGCAATAAGCCTTTCTGCTCAATGCGTCAGCAATCACATTGGCCTTGCCTGGAGTATACTCGATACTCGGATTATACTCTTGAATCATTTCGACCCATCGAGTTTGCCTTAGGTTGAGATTAGGCTGAGTGAAGATGTACTTGAGACTCTTGTGATCGGTGAAAATGTCCACTTTTCTTCCCAATAGAAGATGTGTCCAAGTCAAAAGAGCATGCACAACTGCCGCCAACTCGAGATCATGAGTGGGGTAGTTCTTCTCATTAGGCTTCAACTGGCGAGAGGTATAAGCAACAACTTTCTTATCTTGCATCAACACTGCGCCAAGACCTTGGAGAGAGGCATCACAAAAGACCTCGTACGGTTTGGACTCATCAGGCGGAGTCAGAACTGGAGCAGTGATCAATTTCTCTTTCAAAGTGTTGAAAGCAATGTCACACTCCGGAGATCAAACGTACTTGACGTGCTTCTGGAGAAGATTTGAGAGAGGCTTCGCGATCTTAGAAAAGTTTTCAACGAATCTTCGACAATAGCTTGCGAGACCGAGGAACCTACGGAGTTGCTTCACGTTCTGAGGAGGTTCCCTATTCACAATTGCAGACACCTTCTCAGGATTCACGGTAATGCCCTTGGCAGAGATGATATGACCAAGATAAAGAACCTCATCGAGCCAAAATTCACACTTCGAGAACTTGGCATAGAACTGATGTTCCCTGAGCTTATCGAGTACCAAACGCAAGTGTTTGGCATGATCTTCCTTGTTCTTCGAGAAAACCAGGATGTCGTCGAGATAGACCAAAACAAAGTCATTGGTGTAGGTGTTGAAGATGAAGTTCATCATGCGAGAGAACGTCGGAGGAGCATTGACGAGGCCAAAAGACATGACAGTGTATTCGTACGAACCATAGCTTGTCCTGAAAGCCGTCTTGGGAATATCTTGCTCACGGATTCGAATCTGATGATAACCCATGCGGAGATCAAGCTTGGAGAATACTTGGGTACCTTTGAGTTGTTCGAACAGCTCGTTGATGCTGGGAAGTGGGTATTTGTTCTTGATAGTCTTCTTGTTCAATGGACGGTAATCAACACAAAGTCGGTCCGTTCCATCCTTCTTCTTCACAAAAAGAACACCACAACCCCACGGAGAAGAACTAGGCCGGATGAGACCCATTTTCTCTTGAATATCGAGTTGCTTCTTCAGCTCCTTCAACTCTTCAGGTCCGAGCTTGTAAGGACGCTTGCACACAGGTTCCGTGCCGGGCTCGAGATCAATAACGAATTCAATTGGCCGGTGCGGAGGCATTCCTGGAAGCTCTTCTGGAAAGACGTCTTGATATTCGCAAACGACTGGAATTTGTGAGATAGTATCCAGTTCACCCTTCTCATTGAGAGAAAACAGACGGATAGTACCATCACGAGCGACAAAGACAATTACATCCTCAGACGAATGAGTCAATTGAATCTGCATGGCTGCACAATCAAGATGCTCCTTGTGCTTAGAAAGCCAATCGATCCCGAGAATAAGATCAATATCCGAATTACCAAGAACCATTGGGGAAGAAAGGAACTTGTAGTCGCCCAACGTGATACTAACGTCTGGCACCTCCAGACTTGCACTGAAATGTTTGCCAGGAGAAACGATATCCATTTGTTTACCCAAATGAGAAGAAACGAACTCATGCTTGGTAAAAAATGGCTTTGACATGAAACAATGAGATGCACCAGTGTTAAAAAGAACTCTTGCAGGAATATCGTTAACAGGAAGGTTACCCATGATGACATCTGACGAGTCCTCTGCCTGAGCTGCATTCATCAAGTTGACCTTGGCGTGCTTGGGGTTATGCTTGACCACAGCTGTACTTGCCGATCTGACAAGAGGAGAAGGAGGAAGACGCCTCTGATTGAAACACTTGTTGGCATAGTGACCCTTCTGTTGGCACTTGTTGCACGTGACCTGTGAAAGCGGACTGTGGTACGGAGCACTCGATCTTGGAGCTTGAGACGAAGTCTTGTTCTAAAAGCCAGGGTTGGGTGGGTGGGAAGATCCACTGCCACCTTTGCTCTTCTGCTGATACGGCTGACGAAACGGAGGAGGAGGAAGCCAATACTTCTGCTGCTTGGCCACTTGAGTAGAGGAAGAAGGAGTAATATCTCTGACTCGCTTCTTGGAAGCATCACACCTCAACTGAGCAGCCTCTTGCTTCAATGCCATGTTGTAGAACTCATCGTACCTCAAGGGCTCGAAGAGAACAAGAGCTAGCTGAATTTCTTCTCTAAGACCACCCCTGAACTGGTATATCATGGTCTTCTCATCAGGGACATCCTGCTTGGCAAAACGGGCGAGCTTCTGAAACAACTTGTTGTAGTCATAGATAGACAAAGAGCCTTGCTTCAGGTTGCGGAATTCCTCACGCTTGCTTTCAACCACGCTCTGAGGGATATGGTGAGCTCGGAAATCTTGACGAAATTCATCCCAAGTGATAACACGTCCACCCCTAGAATCCTTATACTGCTAGAACCATTCTGCAGCTTGATCTTTGAGTTGGAAGGAAGCGAACTTGACAAAGTCCTCAGGCCTGACGTTACTGCACTCGAAATGCTTGCACAGATCCACAAGCCAATCGTCAGCATCGGTTGCCTCAACACAATTGTTGAAAGTCTTTGGCCCGTTAGCAAGGAACTGGTTGAGTGTAGCAAAGTGATTCTGATTGTTGCCTTGGTTCCCTTGGTTGCCTTGATTGCGCTCTTGAAGAATTTGCATGATCAACTGTGTGTTTGCGTTGGTTGCGGCCATCACAGCTTGCCATGCCTCCGGAGGAGGTGGAGGTGGTGGTGGATCTTGATTATGATTCTGGCTTGTGCTCTTAGCAGGAGCCATCCTGAAGAGGTTGACCACCGTTAGCACATAGACAGATAAAATGAAGCTGAAACCAACGGAATGAAAATTGCAACATATAGTCTTCACATCCGAACAAAATAAACGAATGCATTCCTCTTGAAATGGTCACATATCCATAAATTGAGAAGCCACTTAGAATTAAGGTAGAGAAATAAATCAACAAGGTACGGATCAGGAACGAATAATCGATAAGAAATCCCAATCTCAAACCAATATCTGTGGAAGAAGAACTAGAGCTACTTGAATTCCCACCTATGAAACTCCCGAACCTTTCCGGTTATGCAATCAGGTGTTGGGGATACAGGGGAAGCATAATATCTCACCCAAATCTAGCAAATCCTACATCCAGCTGTATCCATCCTTCAACACATAACCGAGAAAAACTTCGGAAACCATCTACCTCAACCTTCGAAAAGCATCCGTTATACAAGTTATGGCGATAATCCCGAACTCCCGCCCCAGTACTGGGTGGCACCGAGGTTATCTCACCAACGAACTGCATAAAAGAGATTTTCGATGTCGGCGTACTAAACTCAGGTATTCTAGAATTGCAATGATAAAATTATGACGACAACACCTCAGAGCTCAACTCCCCGGGACACTTCCACAAAACCCCTGACAGGAGGCACCAAGACAATGTTCTCATCATAAAACCATCGGAATGATTCCAAGATACCCGCGTGATACTAAAAAAAATTAGTGAAATTTCAGAAGAGAAGAGTCAAAACTCTACGTTAGGATGCCTTACCAGAGCGATGAGGAGACTGGGAAGTAAAAAGAATTCCTAACTCTCTGATATATAATTCCTAAATGACTCAAAACATTTTTCTAGACACAACTCGGCTGCTAAAAATGATCAAGCAATGGGGCTCCTAAGGTCGGGGAAGGCTCTGATTACCAACTTATAACACCCTCGATGCGACTATAGCTCCCACGTGTCGAGGCACAACTTCGAGACATAATCGCATTGAAGGCATATGTCGCAAGTAAGGTAATCTTTACACATCCCATGTAATATAATAATAAAGGGGAGATAACATAGTTGGCTTACACTCGCCACGTCAATCAAGGTACATAAATAACATTACAACATCCAAACACTCATGGCCCGACTACAGCGCCAAAATAAAAGATAACCCAACATGTGACACGGTCCCGATCACCCCCAACTGGGCACCACTACTGATCATCGGGAAAGGAAACATAATAACATTGAGAGTCCTCGTCGAACTCCCACTTGAGCTCGAGCGCGTCACCTGGAGCGGAATCATCAGGCCCTGCATCTGGTGCAATAGTAATCTGTGAGCCACAGGGACTCAGCAATCTCGCACCCTCGCGATCAAGACTATTTAAGCTTATAGGTAAGGCAAGGTAAAAGTAAGTGGGGCTGCAGCAAGCGACTAGCATATATGGTGGCTAACCTGTTCGCAAAAGAGAGCGAGAAGAGGACGCAAAGCGCGAGCGAGAAACTAGAGAACAACCTGCGCAAGCATTACTCCAACACCGTGTCCACTTCCCGGACTCCGCCGAGAAGAGACCATCACGGTAACACACTCAGTTGATTCATTTTAATTAAGTTAAGGTTCAAGTTATCTACAACCGGACATTAACAAATTCCCATCTGCCCATAACCGCACACGGCTTTCGAAAGTTCAAATCCCTGCAGGGAGTCCCAACTTAGCCCATGACAAGCTCTCACGGTCAACGAAGGAATAGACCTCCTCCCAAGACGTTCCGATCAGACTCGGTATCTCGGTTCTTCAAGACACTTCGACAGGTTAAAACAAGACCAGCAACACCGCCCGAATGTGCCGACAAATCCTGATAGGAGCTGCACATATCTCGTTCTCAGGGCACACTCAAATAGGTCAAGTTATGAGTAAAACCAACCCTCGAGTTTCCCCGAGGTGGCCCCGCAGGCTGCCTGGTTCGGACCAACACTCAGAGGAGCACTGGCCCGGGGGGGTTTAAAATAAGATGACCCTCGGGCTCCGGAAACCCAAGGGAAAAAGGGGCTAGGTGGCAAATGGTAAAACCAAGGTTGGGCATTGCTGGAAAAGCTTTAATCAAGGCGAACTATCAAGGGGTTCCCATTATAACCCAACTGCGTAAGGAACGCAAAATCCGGGAACATAACACCGATATGACGGAAACTAGGGCAGCAAGAGTGGAACAAAACACTAGGCGAGAGGCCGAGCCTTCCACCCTTTACCAAGTGTATAGATGCATTAAGATAACAAGATAATATAATGATATCCCAACAAGTAAATAAATGTTCCAACAAGAAACAGCCTCCAATCTTCACCTGCAACTAGCAACGCTATAAGAGGGGCTGAGCAAAGCGGTAACATAGCCAAACAATGATTTGCTAGGACATTGTGGGTTAGAGGTTTGACATGGCAATTTGGGAGGCTTGAAAGCAAATGGTATGCATCGTAGCATTGGCATAGCAAAAGAGCGAGCAATCTAGCATAGCAAAGATAGTAGTGATTTCGAGGGTATGATCATCTTGCCTGCAAAGTTGTCAGAGTTGACTGGATCCTCGAAACCAAACTCAATGGGCTCCTCGTTAGCGAACTCGTCTCCCGGCTCTACCCAAACAAGACAAACAAGCAACAAGGACACAATCAACCACGTGCAAGGATCAAACAATATGATGCAAGGATGGTATGCTATGTGGGATGCATATGCAAGAATTGACAAGGGATGCATGAATCTGGCCTCAACTTGGGAATCCAAGTGTGCCACTGGAAAGATGAGATGAAATCACTTGAAAACTATATAAAGAACGCCGGAATCGGAGTTACGGTTTGGAAATGACGAGCAAAACAAATATGACACCGGTCTGCGATTTACAGCAAGTAGTCATCGAAATGCAATGAGATGAACATGCTACAGCACCCAAACGTGACAACAAAATACATGGCAGAGATGCATTCAAGATGCTTAACAAAAGTCTAGCACTGAGCTACGGCCAAATTATCCATTAACAGGTTCAAACAAGCATGGCAAAAATGCATATGGCAAACAGATCTGACTTAGTGAAATTAACACTTGTCTGGAATTTCAGATCAGGTAGCACTCTTCGGAGCAACAAAACTACATGCTACAGGACCTGAACATGGCAAAGTAAAGCATGGCATGGAGCTACTCAAAGAGCTTAACAAAAGTTCCTTAGTGACCTTGAGCCAAAAGGGATCAGAAAATACAATTGCAAGCATGTGAACATGGCAAAAACATAATCAGATCACGGACTTAGTGAAAACTGGAGCATGCTGAAAACAGATATCAAGTAGGCATGTTTACGAGCTCGATGCACTCACTACGGAGCAAGACATGATAACCTAAGCATAAATCTATCAAGAACACACAAAATGCAAGCTAGACATGTCAAGAACAATAGCATAGCATGCACAGATCAACTACAACATCATCGGCAAAATTGCAATCAAGTTGACAATCTGCCCAGATTCATAAAGTAGCAAAAGTAGAGCTCGATTTACTCAAGCTAGGGTGCTCCATAATTGCAAACAAAGACATGGATGGATAGAGCACTACAAGATTAACAAAACGTCCTTACTGATCATCCTCAAAAGAGGCACGGATCACTAAGAAACAACAAGAACATATGGCAACATGAGATAAACAGATCAAGGACTTTGTGAAAATGCTAAGATCATGCTAGTCACTACACACATCACAAAAATACATGGGTTGCACCTCTGGAAAGATGACAAAACCGTTAACAAAACATATGCAGAACATCAGGGCATATCATGCACACAATAATCATGGCAAAAATGACAAAAAGCTAAATGGAGCAGCAGATCTGACAATTATCTCAAGTAGCCCTCTTCTAACAGCATTTTGGGCATCAAGATGAACTCAAATGAAAATGATGCAATGGAATGAAATGATGTACTCTCTAAGATGAACATTTTGATATGCTATATGCCAAAATCGGAGCTACGGATGAGGAGATACGATGCTATGAACATGGGCACTTGGACTAGGAAATTTCGGGGACTTAGGGGAAAAAATCAACCTCTCTCAGATCTAGGGTTTGCACGGAAACCGAGGTGCGGTCGGGGCACTGTAGCAGATCGGCGCCGGAGTTTGCCGGAGGGGAACGAGCTCGCCGGTGGAGAGGGAGGAGTTCGCCGGAGGGGTCGCCGGCCTTCCCCCGCGGCGGCAGCGGCGCGGACGGGCGCCGAGGCGACGGTGGCCGGGGCGGCGAGCGCCGGCGTCGAGGTGGCGTGGCGGCTCCGGGCGGTGATGGCGAGGCGGCGGAGCTGCGGAGGCGCGGCGCCGGCGCGGTGGCGGCGGGGAGCCGGCGAGCGGCGCGGGAGGAAGGAGAAGGGTCGGCCGGCGACGAAGGAGACCCGGGCCACGGGGGCCGGCGCTGGGCCGCGCGGGTCTCGGCGGCGGCGGGTGGCGGCACGCCACGCGGCAGGCGGCGGTTGGCGGTGGCGGATCCAGACGTGTCCGGCTCCGTCCGGACGTGTCCGGCGGCGGCGGAGATCCGAAATTTAGGGTTAGGACGGGGGAGGATCCCGATTTTCGAGGAGGACCTATATATAGGCATAGAGGGAGCTAGGAGAGTCCAAATGAGGTGCGGTTTTCGGCCACACGATCGTGATCGAACGCTCTAGATGATGGAGCAGGTTTAGGTGGGTTTTGGGCCAAATTGGAAGGGTATTGGGCTGCAACACACACGAGGCCTTTTCGGTCCCTCAGTTAACAGTTGGAGTATCAAACGAAGTCCAAATGGTACGAAACTTGGCAGGCGGTCTACCGGTAGTAAACCAAGGCCGCTTGGCAAGTCTCGGTCCAATCCGGAAATGTTTAATCCCCACACACAAAAGAAAGGTATAAATGACCACCGGAGGAGAACGAAACGCCAGAATGCAAAACGGACAACGGGGAAAATGCTCGAATGCATGAGATGAACATGTATGCAAATGCAATGCACATGATGACATGATATGAGAT
Organism: Triticum aestivum; assembly: GCF_018294505.1. Lineage (NCBI taxonomy): Eukaryota > Viridiplantae > Streptophyta > Magnoliopsida > Poales > Poaceae > Triticum > Triticum aestivum. Next base: position 566,109,715 of record NC_057803.1, read on the forward strand.
GCATGACAACGATAACAACACACGGAGACAAAAACCCGAACCCAAGAAAATAAAATAACTTAACGCCGGAAACGGCAAGAGTTGGAGTACAAATTGGGAAAGTCATATCCGGGGTGTTACAACACTCCACCACTATGAAAGGATCTCGTCTCGAGATCTAGGACTGAAAGAACACCGGGTACTTAGAACGGAGGTGATCCTCGCGTTCCCAGGTAGCTTCACGATCGGAATGATGTGACCACTTGACTTTGAGGAATTTGATTGACTTATTGCGAGTCTTGCGTTCTGTCTCTTCAAGAATAGCAACGGGGTGCTCACGATATGAGAGATCTTCTTGGAGCTCAATGTCCTCGAAGTTGACGGTGCGGTCAGGAGTCTTGAAGCACTTTCGGAGCTGAGAGACATGGAACACATCATGAACATTTGCAAAGTTTGAAGGAAGCTCGAGTTGATAGGCGAGATCGCCTCTCTTGCTGACAATCTTGAAATGTCCCACGTATCTGGCTGCAAGCTTCCCTTTGATACCGAAGTGACGAGTACCTTTCATAGGAGAGACACGGAGGTAAACATGATTTCCGATCTCGAAAGCCAAATCACGGTGCTTACTATCATAGTAGCTCTTCTGGCGGGATTGGGCTGCTTTGAGGTTATCTCGAATGACTTGGCACATTTCCTCTGCCTCTGTGATTATATCATTACCCAAAAGCTGACGTTCATCGGTTTTGGACCAGTTGAGAGGGGTACGGCACTTCCTGCCATACAGAATTTCAAGTGGGGCCCTCCCCGAACTTGCTTGAAAATTGTTGTTGTAGTAGAATTCAGCATAAGGAAGACAATCCTCCCACTTCACGCCGAAGGAGATCACACAAGCCCTGAGCATATCTTCAAGAATCTGGTTGACATGCTCGACTTGACCGCTAGTTTGAGGATGGAAAGCTGTGCTGAAGCGGATGTTGGTGCCCATGGCCTTCTGGAAAGAATCCCAAAACTTGGAGGTAAAGATGCTGCCACGGTCTGAAGAGATCACCTGTAGAATACCGTGCAGAGAGACAATTCGAGAGGTATAGAGTTCCGCCAATTGAGCTGCAGTGATCGACTCTTTGATAGGCAGAAAGTGAGCCACTTTGGTGAGTTTGTCGATGACAACGAATATAGCATCATTGCCACATTTGGACTTTGGAAACCCAGTCATGAAGTCCATCTCAATGAGGACCTATATATAGGCATAGAGGGAGCTAGGAGAGTCCAAATGAGGTGCGGTTTTCGGCCACACAATCGTGATCGAACGCTCTAGATGATGGAGCGGGTTTAGGTAGGTTTTGGGCCAAATTGGAGGGGTGTTGGGCTGCAACACACACGAGGCCTTTTTGCTCCCTCGGTTAACCGGTGGAGTATCAAACGAAGTCCAAATGGTACGAAACTTGACAGGCGGTCTACCGGTAGTAAACCAAGGCCGCTTAGCAAGTCTCGGTCCAATCCGGAAATGTTTAATCCCCACACACGAAAGAAAGGTAGAAATGACCACCGGAGGAGAACGAAACGCCGGAATGCAAAACGGACAACGAGGAAAATGCTCGAATGCATGAGATGAACATGTATGCAAATGCAATGCACATGATGACATGATATGAGATGCATGACAACGATAACAACACACGGAGACAAAAACCCGAACCCGAGAAAATAAGATAACTTAACGCCGAAAACGGAAAAAGTTGGAGTACAAATTGGGAAAGTCATATCCGGGGTGTTACAGCTGGCCAGGAGGAGGCGCGCCAGGAGGAGTCCTACTCCTACCGGGAGTAGGACTCCCTCCTTTCCTAGTTGGAATAGGAGAAGGGGGAAGGAGGAGGGAGAGAGGAAGGAAAGGGGGGCGCCCCCCTCCTTGTCCAATTCGGACTAGAGGGAGAGGGGGCGCGCGGCCTGCCCTGGCAGCCCCTCTGAAAGTGCAACTATCCCTAGGTGGTTTTGGTAATTCATAACAACATATAGCTCATTGAGCTAATGCTATTCCAAGATGATTATTTTAGGAAAGCTCAATGATTGGCATGGCATGGATGTGAAAGTGGAACCCTCAAAATGCTAACGACAAAGGATTGGCTCAAGCTTAAAAGCTCAAGACTCTTGATTTCATATTTTAGTGATCCAAGATCACATTGAGTCTTTAGGAAAAGCCAATACTATTAAGGAGGGATGAGGTGTTGCTTAATGAGCCTCTTGCTTCATGTGCTTAGTGATATGCTCCAAAACCCTCAACTACTTTCCCATATCCACATTTGACCTAAACCCTAAGCCAAACTCGGTCCTACCGATTCTTCCTATCCGGCGCCACCGAGTTTCACTTGTCATTAGCCACTGCCAGACCCTAGCAATTCGGTCCTACCGATAGGGATCTCGGTCTCACCGAGATGGGGTTGCAAACTCTCTGTTTCCCTTTCGTAACTTTTTGGTCCCACCGAAAGAGCGAATCGGTCCCACCGAGATTGCAATGTAAACTCAGTGTTTCCCCTTTGTAACTTTTCGGTCTCACCGAAAGAGCAAATCGGTCCCACCGAGTTTGCCTGACCAACTCTCTGGTTAGCTAATTACCAAATTCGGTCTCACCGAGTTTGTGTAATCGGTCTCACCGAGATTACGTTATGCCCAAACCCTAACCATATCGGTCCTACCGAGTTGCATGTCAGTCCCACCGAAAATCACTAACGGTCACTAGGTTTACATTTTCGGTCCGACCGAGTTTATTGATTCGGTCCCACCGAGATTGGAAAACTGTGTAACGGTTGGATTTTGTGTGGAGGCTATATATACCCCTCCACCTTCTTCTCATTCAGTGAGAGAGCCATCAGAACACACACACCATTCCAACTCATATGTTCTGAGAGAGAACCACCTACTCATGTGTTGAGATCAAGACATTCCATTCCTACCATATGAATCTTGATCTCTAGCCTTCCCAAGTTGCTTTCCACTCAAACCCTCTTTCCACCAAATCCAAATCCTATGAGAGAGAATTGAGTGTTGGGGAGACTATCATTTGAAGCACAAGAGCAAGGAGTTCATTACCTGCACACCATTTGTTACTTCTTGGAGAGTGGTGTCTCCTAGATTGGCTAGGTGTCACTTGGGAGCCTCCGACAAGATTGTGGAGTTGAACCAAGGAGTTTGTAAGGGCAAGGAGATCGCCTACTTCGTGAAGATCTACCGCTAGTGAGGCAGGTCCTGTGTGGGCGATGGCCATGGTGGGATAGACAAGGTTGCTTCTTCATGGACCCTTTGTGGGTGGTTGCTTCTTCGTGGACCCTTCGTGGGTGGATCCCTATGTGGACTCGCGCAGCCGTTGCCCTTGGGTGGAGCCCTGTGTGGACTCGCGCAACCATTACCCTTCGTGGGTTGAAGTCTCCATCAACGTGGATGTAGGATAGCACCACCTACCCGAACCACGAGAAAAACATCTGTGTCTCTAATAGCGTTTGAATTCTCCAAACCCTTCCCTTTACATTCTTGCAAGTTGCATGCTTTACTTTCCGCTGCTATATACTCTTTGCATGCTTGCTTGAATTATGTGATGATTGCTTGACTTGTCCTAAATAAGCTAAAATCTGCCAAGAACTAAAATTGGCAAAAGGTTAAGTTTTTATTTGGTCAAGTAGTATAATCACCCACCTCTAGACATACTTTCGATCCTACACCCTCCTCTCTTCCACTAAGGCCCATCTTGGCCCGCTAAACCCCCGGGGGGTTTCCGGTAGCCCCCGGTACTCCGCTGAAATCCCGATTTCACCCGGAACACTTCCGATATCCAAATATAGGCTTCCAATATATAAATCTTTATGTCTCGACCATTCCGAGACTCCTTGTCATGTCCGTGATCACATCTGGGACTCCGAACTAGCTTTGGTACATCGAAACATATAAACTCATAAAACAGACTATCACAGAACTTTAAGCGTGCACACCCTGCGAGTTCGAGAACTATGTAGACATGACCGAGACACGTTTCCGGTCAATAACCAATAGTGGAACCTAGATGCTCATATTGATTCCTACATATTCTACGAAGATCTTTATCGGTCAAATCGCACGACACTATACGTTGTTCTCTTTGTCATCGGTATATTACTTGCCCGGGATTTGATCGTGGTATCCAATACCTAGTTCAATCTCGTTACTGAAAAGTCTCTTTACTCGTTCCGTAATACATCACCCCGTAACTAACTCATTAGTTATCATGCTTGCAAGGCTTATAGTGATGTGTATTACCGAGAGGGCCCAGAGATACCTCTCCGGCAATAGGAGTGACAAATCCTAATCTTGATCTATGCCAACTCAACAAGTACCATCGGAGACACCTGTAGAGCACCTTTATAATCACCCAGTTACATTTTGACGTTTGGTAGCACAGAAAGTGTTCCTCTGGTATTTGGGAGTTGCATAATCTCATAGTCATAAGAACATGTATAAGTCATGAAGAAAGCAATAGCAGTAAACAAATGATCAAGTGCTAAGCTAACGGAATGGGTCAAGTCAATCACATCATTCTCCTAATGATGTGATCCCATTGATCAAATAACAACTCATGTATATGGTTAGGAAACATAACCATCTTTGATCAATGAGCTAGTCAAGTAGAGGCATACTAGTGACACTATGTTTGTCTATGTATTCACACATGTATTATGTTTCCGGTTAATACAATTCTAGCATGAAAAACATTTATCATGAAATAAGGAAATAAATAATAACTTTATTATTGCCTCTAGCGCATATTTCCTTCACCCCCTTCCCTCATATATAAAGGAGTGGAGGAGGGGGAGGGACGGCCCACCGGGAGTAGGATCCCCCCTTCCCTAGTTGGACTAGGAGTGGAAGGAAGGGGGGAGAGGGGGAAGTAAAGGGGGCCGGCCCCCACCCAATTCGGATTGGGCTTGAGGGGGGCGTGCCCCCTCCTAGGGCCCCCTCTCTTCTCTCCCACTATGGCCCAATAAGGCCCATATACCTCCCGGGGGTTCCAGTAACCTCCACATCATTTTCCTTACCATAATTGTCCTTGCCAGTTCACTACAAGAAATATGTCAACTTATGACCTTCTGTCAGTGACCCTCGAAGAATTGGTCATAAATTTATGACCATTTTAGACCAATTGGTCAAAAGCTGTCTGGGGGGCTCTAAACCCTAAACCAGAACCACCATTTTGGTCAGAAAGGTCATAATTTCATTAGAGGTAATGGTCATAAAGCAAACAGCGCTAGTCCACTGCCTTATTCCTAGTTGTTAACGACCAATATAGATGGTCATAGCCTTGTAAATTGTGGTGGGTTGCTATGACTAGGCGCCACCTCATCAGTTTTGCCTATGTGTCATGTCCATGTGGCAGTTTTTGCCCTAGGTTGTGAAGCAACCTATATTTCTGTCATTCCCAAGATTCCCAAAAAAATCTCATAAATTCTATGGGTCATATCTTCGTCAAATATGTAAAAACCTTCCTTGCCTAGTTCAAAAATAATTCAAAAATATTCATTTTCCTATTCTATTCAGAACAACAGTTTGTGAAGGAAGTACCACTTTGGCATGTGCAAATAGTATCCATTTTCTACAGTGCTTTCCTATGCCCAAATAACCATCCACCACCAAATGCCAGCTCAATCCATTCATTATTTTGAGCCGAGCTTCAACATTCGTATTTATGTCCAGTGTGGTAGTTTGCAAAGCAAGTACCACCTAGGCTCCTACTTTTGAGCTGAAAATTTGTGAAGACGGTCTTCTATGTAACTGATCATCCTCAGACAAAACTCACGCCCATTAGCCTTGTACATTTCCCGTACCGCTAATCAAACACTTGGCTGCTAATTCATGTTTGAGCATCGATCGGTCTCCTCGTGAGAATCTTATGTTGTAATTTTCTTCCTAGCACCTACCTGGGGAGTGGCCAACCCACTAGACATGCCTAGGCCGCCCAGAACACATGGCAACGCCACGGTCACGCGGTGACCACGCGGCGGGCATGCGAGTTTACGCGCTCTAGAGTTGGGGCCCTCGGCCACCGCACAAACCTCGACGTATCGCCACCAAACCATGTATTTATGATTAAATAGGTACTTATGTAACTAGAAATGATTTTTGGAAAAAATAAATAGCAAACTATGAGGCACCTGCAGTTCAAATTTGACCTGCTTCCAACTTAATCGGCAGAAATTTGTCTTTTTCACAAGAGGTGGATCAAAATTTTTTACACCCAACCATTTTGTCAATTGTGCATTAAATATGTCCTAGTATTTTATAAAAATGATTTGGTCCAATTTTGCAACAATTATTTGGTAGTTCCTTCACAAAAAAACCTCCTTTCGGGCACTCGAAAAATGGAAAATGGTTTTTTCGTCCAACGAAAATGAAAACTTCCTTAGGCAACATTGTTTGCCATTCCAATATGCACCCTTGTGCACAATATGAGATCATTTGAACAAACTATGCCATGAATGTGGCCATAAGATTGATCATTTGGCTTGAAAGCCATGAATCTTCACACATGATAGCTCATTTCTGAGAACACTTTTTTAAAATAATTATCATATTACAAGTTTATTATTTTTCCCGGAAACTTGGTCACATATAATGACACAATGCAAAGGTTTTCTAATTTTTTGATTTTTTTTTTGAATTTTTTATGCCTGTATCAAAATGTGGTCAAAACGGCGGGCTTGTCCATTCCTAGCTAGCGGTTGAATCTTGGAATTTTTTTGGTGTTTCTCTGATTAAATAGATACTTATGTACCTAGAAATGATTTTTGGAAAAAATAAAGAGCAAACTACGAGGTAGCTACAGTTCAATTTTGACCCGCTTCCAACTGAATCAGCGGGAATTTGTCTTTTTTCCCCAGAGGTGGATCAAATCTTTTGACACCCAACCATTTGGTCAATTCTGCATGAAATATGGCCTAGTATTTTATAAAAATGATTTGGTCCAATTTTGCAACAATTATTTGGTAGGTCCTTCACAAAAAAACCTCATTTGGGGCAATCGAAAAATGGAAAATGGTTTTTTCATGCACAGAAAATGAAAACTTCCTTAGGAAACATTGTTTGCTGTTCCAAGATGCACCCTTTTGCACAATATAAGATCATTTGAACAAACTATGCCAAGAATGTCGCCACAAGATTGATCATTTGGCTTGATAGCCATGAATCTTCACACGTGATAGCTCGTTTCTGAGAAGACTTTTTTAAAATAATTGCCGTATTGCAAGTTTGTTATTTTTCCTGGGAACTTGGCCACATATAATGACACAATGTGAAGGTTTCCCAATTATATGATTTTTTTTGAATTTTTTATGCCCGTTTCAAAATGCGGTCAAAAAAGCGGGAATGGCCGTTCCTAGCTAATGGATGAATCTTGGAATTTTTTTGGTGTAACTATGATTATTTAGATACTTATGTACCTAGAAATCATTTTTGGAAAAAATAAAGAGCAAACTACAAGGTAGCTACAGTTCAAATTTGACCCGCTTCCTGCTGAATCGGCGAGAATTTGTCTTTTTCACCAGAGGTGGATCAAAACTTTTGACACCCAACCATTTTGTCAATTGTGCATTATATATGGCCTAGTATTTTATAAAATTGATTAGGTCCAATTTTAAAACAAATATATGGTAGGTCCTTCATAAAAAAACTCATTTTGGGCACTCGGAAAAATGGAAAATGGTTTTTTCGTCCAACGAAAATGAAAACTTCCTTAGGCAACATTGTTTGCCATTCCAATATGCACCCTTGTGCACAATATGAGATCATTTGAACAAACTATGCCATGAATGCGGCCATAAGATTGATCATTTGGCTTGAAAGCCATGAATCTTCACACATGATAGCTCATTTCTGAGAACATTTTTTTAAAATAATTATCATATTACAAGTTTATTATTTTTTCCAGAAACTTGGTCACATATAATGACACAATGCGAAGGTTTTCCATTTTTTTGATTTTTTTTTGAATTTTGTATGCCCGTTTCAAAATGCGGTCAAAACGGCTGGAATGACCGTTCCTAGCTAGTGGTTGAATCTTGGAACTTTTTTGGTGTTTCTCTGATTAAATAGATACTTATGTAACTAGAAATGATTTTTGGAAAAAAATAAATAGCAAACTATGAGGCAACTGTAGTTCAAATTTGACCCGCTTCCAACTGAATCGGCGGGAATTTGTCTTTTTCACCAGAGGTGGATCAAAACTTTTTACACCCAACCATTTGGTCAATTGTGCATTAAATATGGCCTAGTATTTTATAAAATTAATTTGGTGCAATTTTGCAACAAATATATGGCAGGTCCTTCACAAAAAAACTCATTTCGGGCACTTGAAAAATGGAAAATGAATTTTCCGTGCAAAGAAAATGAAAACTCCCTTAAGCAACATTGTTTGGAATTCCAAGATGCAGCATTGTGCACAATATGAGATCATTTAAACAAACTATGCCATGAATGTGGCCATGACTGTTAGGTGCCGGCGCGCCGGCCCAAACTTTGGGCCGGTCGGCTCAGAGCCGTTCGAGGTGTACCCGCAGAATCGCGGGCAGGTTGATGATGGACGCTCGCCGCAGGAGCAGAAAGGGGTGTGCTCTGATTTGGGGGAGAAATTGTTGTGTTGACTGAGCGATGGGATAAGGAAGATGCTGCAAATGGTTTGCAGGCCCACGAGGAGACGCGTGGGGGAAGACGTGGCACACCCACGATCGTACACTGTGCGCGTCGCCCGGCGCAACGTTCGCCCGGTGCACCGGATACAACGATTTCCCTTCACAAAATAACACTATCTTTAGCACTTGGAAACTATTTTAAATCACTGATTTTCCGAACCAATCAGAAATCTTCCCACGGATCGATGACATGGCGCCCATCCATACATCCATCCATGTCTCCATCCCACATCCATCCATCCATCTATTTACAGAAAAAACAAAAGAAAAATAAAAAGAGATACCCCACCCGCAGCCCAAACCCTAGCCCAAATCCCCCCATCACACCCCTCCTCTCTCGTCCACATCTCCCCTCGTCTCCCACATCGCCGCCGCCACCCACCTGTCGTCCCTCCCCAACCGCGCCTCAGATGCGCCACCTCAAGCGGATCCCCCACCTCCTCTCCTCCGTACTTACCTCTAGCGACCCCTCTCTCTCCCGGACACATCTGCGCCGCCAGAGACGCCACACCTCCCATGATTCAATCCAACCCTCTCCCCTGATCCCACCTGCCGGCGGCGACCTCCTCTCAACCAGCTCCGCCACCGGCCTCCAGATCCAACCCAACAGCTACCAGCTCAGGCCTAACCCCTACCCCACGGCCATGGCCATGGCAGGGCGAGCCCGAATCCCTACCCCATGGTGGCTAGGGTTTCGGTCGCCTCCAACCCAATCTGGCGCTGCTTCGGTGAATCCCGAGCCCTCAAGCACCGATCCATCTCCTGGATGCGTTGATCTGCTCGAGGACGACCATTTCTTCGTCAACCTGCAAGGACGCGCGCCGGTAGTAGGCAATCTCCTTTCCGACGAGCCCACCCATGGCGACCAGGACGGTCTCCCCCTCCCAAATCTAGCACGGTCTCCCAAATCTCCCTCTGCTCCTCAAGGTCCGACCCTAGTGATTCTTACCCGAGTATTGATTTGGTTAGGAACTGGAGTAACTTTTATTCGATGCTTCTTGTTTCCAAGTAGAGCACGGATATGGGGTGCCCATAAGGGGATGAGTCTGGGCGAAGGTCGGTGGTTCGTTCCAGCAAGATCGCGTCGGGGTGGGCGCCGCGTGAGCTTCTCCTTGTCAGGTGCCCTTCTGATGCGGTTGGCGACCAGTAATATTACTCTACTGTATTTTTTGTTTCTAGCAGAATGAGACCATTGGTTGTTCGCTTCTGTGGCTACCTGTTTCATGCTTCAGACTTGTATCTTGCAGGGTGTGGAGGAGGGCAGAGTTGATTTTCTCAAGATTCTGAAGAGTGCCAACTCCGTTTTTCGCCATGCAGTGTTGGGGAGCACCATTCTTGCCCTGTTGTACCCACCTTCATTTACATGGTTCACAACCAGGTCGGTCTTGTAATGTTTTTGCTGCTTGCTTTTATTTTCTCAAGATTCTGAAGAGTGCCAACTCCGTTTACATGGTTCAGACATTGATAGGCCAGGGCGTGTGCTTGTATTAGCATGGAACAATTACTACTCCTACTAATTAATGAAGGAAGCACACTTGTTCACATAAATGAAGATATGTCTGTGTTAGTATTAGTGTTCTTGATCTTACCTGATAGACTTGTTTTTACTAATATAAACAAATCAAATCAGATTGTTTGCATACAATCGAATCATTCTCACTTTAGTTGAGTTCTAAGTACGTAGTGTCTTCAGTTCTTTGCTTATATTATAGTCAAAGTTATACCGTGTGACTGAATCATGTGTTATTTAGTTAGCTGAGCAGTATCTTTAGTTTTCTAATGATTGCTCAACTCTGAATTCTGAATAAATAAGTAGCTGACCCTATTGGTTCTTTCTTTCTTCAGGGCTATGAGTTGATGGCCACGCTGCTGTTTTGCCCTGCTTGATAATTCTTTTACTGTCCGGTCTGCTCTGCATAGTTTCCAGTTGATTATAAAATGATAAAACAGTGGTGATGTGAGGTCCGATAATGGTTTGTAATTTTGGTTACATCCCCAACCTCTCCAGCTAGCTTCTTCTTCACATCATATCATATTTGCACCTGCTGCTACATCATGGATTGGATGGTCACCTACTAGCTAAGTAGATTAGCTTGTATTGCCATCGAATTAGTCAATACTGTTTCACTTTGCTTGTTTCTTGTACTAGGTCTGTCAGTTACAACATAAACAAACAAATTTCTTAGCTCTCAACTATGAATACATAGCTAGCTAAAACTGTTCTTTCTTTCTCTCTTCAGAGCTATGACTTATATGGGTCAAGCTGCTGTTTTTCTGTGCTCGATGATACTATTGCTGCCTGTATACTGATACATGTAGTGATATTTACCTGAACTGAAGTTGTCAATGTACCATTATTTTTCTGCTCACAAGCATATGCACCTGCATGTCTAGTCTGTTGTAATTTTTTTAGTCCGTGGTGGATCTCTCCAACTCTTGCATGCTCTGGTTGATCTTGGCTGGAACATTTGGCCATTTGCTATTATAGTTTGTAACTTGTAAATTATCTTCTTGTTCGCACTAGTCTAATTGCCCTATGCATTACACAACTTAATCATCAACATGAATTGTTTGTGGAAATGCTTGTGTCATTGTCCAACTGTCTTATAAGTGTATTAGTGTGGATGAGGTGTGCTGTATGTTATCAATTGGCATCTAAATTAGTTCATATTCCCACTTCCCTACCTGCTATAATGTTCTTGCAAGCTCAAAATTTGTGCTTCTATTACTACAGGCTATAATGTGCCTGCGTGCTTAAATTTTATGCTTCTATTGCTATGGGCCGGTCTTTTGCGGTAAAATAATGATGTTAGATGTTTGTTGGTTGCTGTATATGGGCAAGACGAATTGAATCCTACAATGTACTTATCAAATACATTAGTGTTTTTCGATCCTGTTCTAATTAATGTGTATAGTTCAAGCCCTTGTTTCTATCTAAATATGTGCACTGATGTTCAGTTGCCTTCTGAAAAATTATTGGTGTATTTTTTGTTTCTCAAATACAAAATAGCTTGCTCATTACAGCTATGGCATCCCTACTGTTAGCTTTCATATTGTTTCTCTGTTTTCCTGTATGAGAGTTTCATTTTAACTATCTGGAGAACAAAAAGCATGGTACTAGCTCAATTTGTGTTATCATTCTAAATAACTATACTTTTCTTGAATGGTTTGTTCATAATATATTTGCCCAATTTTTTTGATCCTTCTCTATTGATTCATGTAACAGGGCAACCGAGGAAGGCATGTTGTCTGTTTTCTAGAAGGCCGTTTTGTTTGTTCCCAGCCCTAACTATGGTTGTCCAGCTAGTTCGGCATGTTGTTCATCTTACTATGGTAGTCCAATGAGTTTGGCATGTTTTGAGTTTGGCATGTTCATGACGGGAGCAGGTGCCAGTTTGTGATTGCTTGTAAGTATCTTGTAAAGCCTGTAAAGTACTGTATTACACTTGTAACTCATTACTGTGATTGCCACTGTATTACACTTGTAAGGATCTGGCTGCTCTCATCTAAAGTATCATGTGTGTTTTCTGTGTCTGCCAATTTAAATACTAGTTGAAATATGAAGACTATGAGCCTGATAAATGGGACCCACTTACCAGAACATGACAAATGGGACCTAGTTACTAGAACCTGACAACAGGGACCCACCTGACCCATTTTATAAAAATCAAAAAATGAAACTGCTGAGACAAAAAGGCCACGGCCCAAAATTAAAAAGGCTGCAATGTTGGGCTTGGCCCATGAAGCCGATCAAAAATTGATAGAAAAAATACATTAAAAAGGCCGAATTGTTGGGCTAGGCCAATGTAGAAAACCGAATTGGACCGGGATGAATCTTGTGCCACATCAGCTTGCCACGCTGGATGCCTACGTGGCCTGGGGAGGTTGCTAGTGACCAAAACGCCATAGTAGACGTATTTTGGTCATAAACGTCTTCGACCATTCCAGAAGAAAGGTCGCTATAGTCAGTTTATGACCGCCAGCTTTTGACCTTCTATTTTTGGTCACAAAAAGGTCGCAAATGAAAAATCATGACCTTTCATTGACCAATGTGGTCACAGGTTGACATATTTCTTGTAGTGGTTGCTCTCTGCTTGGCCAGCTCTTCTATCTTAGCATCTTGTTTGTCTGCCAGACTATCACATCTTCTCAGATTGTCTTCTATGTTGTTGTCTAGATCAACATCTTCCTCTTGGTCTCCAGGATTTATTCCCAACCTGGCAGCAAAAGAATCTACAGACTCCTCATTGGCTCCATAATCAACTGTCTCCACATAAGTATCATTATCTTCTACTTTGTTTTCTTCTTCCATTTTCTTCAATTCATTTTTAGTGATATCTTCCATTTCTCTTTCTCTTTCCTCCCATCTCTCAATCTTTTCCACACATATGGATATTATAATTTGTTGTTGATTGACCAGGTCCATCAGCCTTTTCTTTTCTATCTCCATTTCTTGGATCTTTTTATCATCTTGGTTTTTGAGGGCTTTTTGTCTAACATTCTCTTCTTCCATTTCTTGCATTTTTCTGATAACCATTCCCAGATCAGCCTCCACTTTTTTCCTAGCCTCTCTCTCTTTATTATGCTCCTATTGAGCCACCATAATTGCCTCACTTCTTTTCTTGAATTCTTCAAACTGAACCAAGCTCATACTACCCAGGGTCACATTCTCCCTGTTACTGTCTCCAGTCTCACTGCTCTTCTGTCTCTTTCTCACTTCATCGCCCACACAGTCCATACCAGTTTCATCCATGTGTTGTCTCTTGTGTTCTCCATACCAGCCCATCTCCACTAGTTTTTCCAGCTTAGGCATAACTCTGTAGATGTTCAAATCTCTGTCTGTGATTTCAGTGTATCCTGGGATCTTATCAAAGTCTCTTACCCCCACTTTTGCTCTGATTTTCTTATGAGTAATTGTATCCATGTCAATTTCTAGCACTGGCCCTAAGGATGCATCAACTACACACGTGCCAAAAAAGTGTCTAAAACAATCTAGCACTTTCTCAAAGTTCACTCATGTTGTGTGAAGTTTTCCAACTGCCTGTGAATCAATGATGACCCACAAGTATAGGGGATCTATCGTAGTCCTTTCAATAAGTAAGAGTGTCGAACCCAACGAGGATCAGAAGGAAATGATAAGCGGTTTCATGCAAGGTATTCTCTGCAAGTACTAAAATAAGTAGTAACAGATAGTTGTGTGATAGGATAATTTGTAACGAGCAACAAGTAACAAAAGTAAATAAAGTGCAGCAAGGTGGCCCAATCCTTTTTGTAGCGAAGGACAAGCCTAGACAAACTCTTATATAGAGAAAAGCGCTCCCGGGGACACATGGGAATATCGTCAAGCTAGTTTTCATCACGCTCATATGATTCGCGTTTAGTACTTTGATAATCTGATATGTGGGTGGACCGGTGCCTGGGTACTGTCCTTACTTGGACAAGCATCCCACTTATGATTAACCTCTATTGCAAGCATCTGCAACTACAACAAAAGTATTAAGGTAAACCTAACCATAGCATGAAACATATGGATCCAAATCAGCCCCTTACGAAGCAACGCATAAACTAGGGTTTAAGCTTCTGTCACTCTAGCAACCCATCATCTACTTATTACTTCCCAATGCCTTCCTCTAGGCCCGAATAATGGTGAAGTGTTATGTAGTCGACGTTCAAATAACACCACTAGAGGAGAGACAACATACATCTCATCAAAATATCGAACGAAGACCAAATTCACATGACTACTAATAGCAAGACTTCTCCCATGTCCTCAGGAACAAATGTAACTACTCACAAAGCATATTCATGTTCATAATTAGAGGGGTATTAATGTGCATATAGGATCTGAACATATGATCTTCCACCAAATAAACCAACTAGCATCAACTACAAGGAGTAATTAACACTACTAGCAACTCACTGGTACCAATCCCGGACTTAGAGACAAGAATTGGATACAAGAGATGAACTAGGGTTTTGAGAGGAGATTGTGCTGCTGAAGATGTTGATGGAGATTGCCCTCTCCCGATGAGAGGAGCGTTGGTGATGACGATGGTGATGATTTCCCCCTCCGGAGGGAAGTTTCCCCGACAGAACAGCTCCACCAGAGCCCTAGATTGGTTCCGCCTCGTGGCGGCGGAGTTTCGTCCGAGAAGATGGCTTATGATTTTTTTTCCATCGAAAGACTTCATATAGCAGAAGATGGTCATCGAAGGGCCACCAGGGGGCCCACGAGGTAGGGGGCACGCCCAGGGGGGTAGGGCGCGCCCCCCACCCTCGTGGGCAGGGTGTGGCCCCCTGGTGAACTTCTTGCGCTCAATATTTATTATATATTCTGAAATTGACTTCCATGAAGTTTCAGGACTTTTGGAGTTGTGCAGAATAGGTCTCTAATATTTGCTCCTTTTCCAGCCCAGAATCCCAGCTGCCGGCATTCTCCCTCTTTATGTAAACCTTGTAAAATAAGAGAGAATAGGCATAAGTATTGTGACATAATGTATAATAACAACCCATAATGCAATAAATATCGATATAAAAGCATGCTGCAAAATGGACGTATCAATCAAAAGCCCATTTTTTATGTTTATCACAACCCCAGTACCCAACAGCTTGAAATCATCACAATTTATTAGTTCCATCAATCTACCCTTCTTCGGAAATCTCATCAGAAATGTGTTGCTTCCTTGCCTTTTACATCTCCACTGCCAGCCCCAACTAAACATGTAGTTGAATCCCTCCAGCAATTGTGTTTCATTCAGCACACCAGATCTGACAGTGATCAGAGCCATTGGATTAGGATTTTCAAACTCATTGTTGTCCTTAGAGCTTTGTACTAGCAGCACTCCCAGACCTCTAGCAGCATACCCCACAAACTTTGGGATAGGTTTCATTTGCCTCAGCTAGGTGCAGTCATCAGTTATGTGGTTTCTTTTCCCACACACCGTACAATGATCAAGTTTGCAATCTTTTGTAGCATGTCTGGTGTCCTTGCAGTTGTTGCACATCAGTTTGCTTGCCCCTCCTAACATCATCGTGCTGCCCTCTTTGGATTGTCCACTTTTCCCAAACTCTCTCCCCTGGAAATATTCCCTTCCTGTTCCATCTTTCTCAAAAGTGCTAGCAGATTTGTTTGCCCATGAATTTATCTGACTCTCTACACTTTGAACTAAGTTGGCCTCACCTCTGCTTGTCTCTCCACCAACTTGTTGTTGAAGCATGCTAGCATCCCCCTGTATATTCAGATTGTTTCCCCCCAGCAAAGCAGTCCCTTGTGTCAATTGAGCGAGCAGCGCAGAGAGAATTTTTTGTTGTTGAATCCTATCCATCTGATTCCCAGTGTTAACTCTACCAGAATCTGCCATACATGGATTAGATGTCTTCTGGTTTCTTTTTCCTTCTCTGATCTCATCCTCTCCTTTTCTTCTTCTTGTCTGCCCCGATCTTGGTGCTGCTCCTGTCTCATCTACAGGTTGTTGCTGCCTCCACCTTGTTCCCAATCTTTCTTGCTCCCTCTTTCATTGTAATTTCTAAAGCTATCACTCCCCTCTTCTTTCTTTCTGTATTGGATATTCTCTCTACCCCCTCTATTGAATCTCCCCCTCCTTCAAAACAGCCTCCAAATCTATCCATCTCCTCTTCTTCAGCTGGCGGCAAAGGGGGGAACCCTAGTTCTAGCTCGGTGTGGCTGTCGGTGTCAAAACCGGTTGATCTTGGGTAGGGGGTCCCGAACTGTGCATCTGAGGATCGAAGGTAACAGAAGGCAGGGGACACGATGTTTACCCAGGTTCGGGCCCTCTTGATGGAGGTAATACCCTACCTCCTGCTTGATTGACTTTGATGAGTATAGGGGTTACAAGAGTTGATCTACCTCGAGATCGTAATGGCTAAACCCTAGATCTCTAGCCTATATGATTATGATTGCCTCTACTGATTAAACCCTCCAGTTTATATAGACACCGGAGGGCCCTAGGGTTGTACAGAGTCGGTTTACAGAGAAAGGAATCTTTACATCTGAACGCCAAGCTTGCCATCCACGTAAAGGAGAGTCCCATCCGGACACAGTGGAAGGCCTTTGATCTTGTATCTTCTTGGCCCATCAGTCTGGCCCATATCACATAGCCCAGACGCCCGGGGACCCCCTAATCTAGGACTCCCTCAGTAGCCCCTGAACCAGGCTTCAATGATGATGTGTCCGGTGCGCAGATTGCCTTCGGCATTGCAAGGCGGGTTCCTACTCCGAATACTCCAAAGAAGTTGGTCAAAAGAACTATGTTCGGGTCTGTATAACCGCCACAAACCTGAACCACCAGGGCAAAATACTTAAACAAAATAAGCCGTGTCTACCGGCAACTTTTTCGATGAGACGTTATGTTCTAGCCTTATTATTGTTTCGACCCATTTTTCAGCCTCTCGCTTCGCAGTTCGAGGCGCGGTCCTTATTGACACGTCTTGTCAAAGCAGAGATTGTGTCCCCTTATTACGGGATTCTCATCAATACGGGTTTAGGTAATCCAAATGTGTCGTTAGCATGACCCCTTGGAAATAGGCAAGTTTTAAGGCTTGTGGGGGGGACGCTCGATATTCACTGCCTTTATGAGGAGATAAGGACCCATCTTTTTACCCCACACCTTCTTCCTCCTCAGCCCATCCGTCCTCGAGCTCCAGCGCCCGAGTTCAATTCCTTCTGTCCCCAGCAAACACTCTAGCCATGTCCGTATCTGGCGCTCAGGGCAAGTGGATGGCCTCCTCCGTCATGGAGGATAACATCCAGGAACTCCGGGAAGTGGGGTACCTGGCCGCAGAAATCGCCCACCGGCTTCCTGCCAAAAAGCAGATCATTCCCACTCCGGAATCCAATGAGAGGGTAGTATTTATCCCCCACTTTCTCCATGGGCTAGGGTTTCCTCTCCACCATTTTTTCCGCGGTCTCATGATCTACTATGGGCTAGACTTTCACGATCTAGCCCCAAATTCCGTCCTCCACATCTCGGTGTTCATCGTCATGTGTGAGGCATTCCTCTGCATCCCCCCACTTCGGATTATGGCTCGAGGTCTTCAATGTGAAGCCGAAAGTGGTGGACGGTCAACACGCGGAGTGCGGTGGCGCCATGGTGAGCAAGCTCCCCAATGTCACTTGGCCCAAGGGGGCCTTTGTGGAGATCGTGAAGGGATGGCAGCAGGAGTGGTTCTATGTCACTGAACCTCGTGATGCCACATGGGCCACCACTCCTTAGTTCAAATCTGGGCCTCCAATGCGGCTCACATCATGGGTTAAAAAGGGCCTGGACTGGGCATCTTCCGACGAGGTGATGACACTGCAGAAGCGCGTCAAGGGTGTGATAGATAAGAACACCAGCCTCGCCGACGTGATCCAGGTGATGCTTTTTTGCCGGATTCTCTCTTGCCAGCGCTGGACTCTCCATATGTGGGAAATCAATCCGGCCAGCCCTCAGACCCTGCAGCACTTCTTCAGCATGAAGCACGAAGACATCTAGAAGCTGCTTTTCATGGCCCAGAAGTCGTGGCCGGGAATGAACAAAGACCTCGGCCTGGACTGCGCTCACCCGGCCACTCCAGTAAGTTTTCAGGTTTCCAAACATAACCTCTACTTGTAGATTCGAGGAGTATGCTAAGCCTTCCTTTTCTCCTTCAAATCTGGATGAAGAAAGTGGAGCGGATCAAGTGTCCGGCTCCACTGCCCGAAGACCCAGCTATCCCCCTGCTAACAAAGATGTTGGTTCCAGCACCGTACCAGGCACCGGAGAAGAAGGCCAAGAAGAAGGGCAAGGAGGCCAGAAGTGGCCTCTGCCATAAAGGTACTTCGGACATCGCTTCCGAGGACACCGAGGTTCTCTCCTCCCATGAGGGAGACGAAGATGAAGAGGAAGAGGAGGAGAGCAATTCTCCTCTCAAGGCAGAGTAGAAAAGGGCGGCGTTCGTGGACCTAGAAGCGGAGGCGCCCAAGAAGGGGAAGATTTCCCTTTCGGATGATTCGGATTCGGACACCGAAGTCATCCCTGAGCGGCGCCTCAGGCCGAAGCCCCCGGCCGAATCATAAGTATTTGAAGATACTATACATACATCTGGCCTTTTTACAAATCATAGGATAACATTTTATTTACATATTTTCAGTTTGGCCCGTGATATCCCCCAACAATCGTCGTCTTCGAGAAACTTGTTGGCGCCGGAGATGATGGAGAGCAAAACGCCTCCGCGAGCCTCTCCGCCACGAGCCGCGGATGACACCAAGGTGTTGTCCCAAAGGACTTCTCCGGGCCAGGGGAGGTGCGGAAGACTGCTGAGATGGCGCCGGAGGGTGATCCCTCGGCTACCGAAAACATGGGGGATACTATCCCCATGGAAACTGACGATGCGGGCCTGGATTAGTCCGCCCCCCAACCGAATACCACTCCGGAGACCCACGTGGCTCCGGAATCGAGCGAGCGGCCCCCTTCAAGGGAAAGGGGAGTGTCGACTCCATCGGCGACCTCTATCAATCCTAAGGCGCCAGATATGTTGAGGGAAGCACTTCAACGTGCTTTCGTCGTGGAAGAGCACCGTACCCTGATGGGTGCGGTGGTTGAGAAGGTTCAGTCCGCTAAAAGTGGTTTGAACGAAGCATTCACTAGCATGTTAACAGGTTTTGAGGTAAGTGATATAACATGCTTTAGCCGCTTTTCATGTTGGAAGAATATGCCTGTATATAGAAAGTAGCCACTGTGACTCTATCTAGGTCTTTGGAAAAAATGCCGGATAGAGGATCAAATAGTCGCCGGAGATAACACGTTCATCTATTTTGATAAACAGGCTTCACTGTTGGCGGCTTCAGCTAAGGATGCTGAAGTATCTGAACTCCAGTGTAAATTGAAGCTGGCCGACGACGAGATCGACCGTATTAAGCGGTTTGATGAGGCCCAGGGTATGCTTTTTTTAAGAGAACCCTTTACAAACCTAAATTATAATGCAGACTCAGAGTTCAAGCTCATGCGCCGCTATGTAAATGATTATAGGCAATGCGATCGAGGTTGAGGACCTCAAGAATTCCCTTGCCGAAGCCAAGGAGGAGGCGAGGGCAAGCAATGTGGCTGCAGATAAAGCGTATGCGGATGTAGAGGCTGAAAAGGTCGCCCCCCTTCAGTATGAGGCGAGGGTGACCAAAGTAGAGCATGCGCTCCAGGAAGCCGCCACCAGGTGTGAGTCCTTGGAGGAGAGCAACAAGGCCCAAGTGGCTGAGCTCACCAAGGCTCTTCAAGCTGTGAAGGAGGCTCGGTCCGAGTCCCGTACGGCTCGTGAAGAGATCAAGCAAGCCGGACAGATAGCGAGTAGTAAGCCTTTTCTTTTAGAGAGTATATTCAGCGGTCGAAGATATTGTAATGCCCCGAGACCGATGTGCCAGGTGTCGTCCAGTTATGCGTTGTTGTTGCCATGTCATTGCTTGCGTGTCTTGCATTGCATATCATGTCATCATGTGCATTGGATTTGCATACATGTTTGTCTCGTGCGTCCAAGCATTTTCCCCTTGTCCGTTTTGCATTCCGGCGCTCCTATCTCCTCCGGTGGTCCTTTCTACCTTCCTTTCATGTATGGGGGTTAAACATTTCCGGATTGGACCGAGACTTGCCAAGCGGCCTTGGTTTACTACCGGTAGACCGCCTGTCAAGTTTCGTACCATTTGGACTTCGTTCGATACTCCAACGGTTAACCGAGGGACCGAAAAGGCCTCGTGTGTGTTGCAGCCCAACACCCCTCCAAAGTGGCCCAAAACCCACCTAAACCTCCTCCATCATCTCGGTCGTTCAATCACGATCGCGTGGCCGAAAACCGCACCTCATTTGGACTCTCCTAGCTCCTCCTATGCCTATAAATAGATCCCTCCATTTCATTTTCGGGTCTTTTCCCCGAAACCCTAGATCTCTCCTCTCCGCGCCGCCGGACGAAAATCGGCCGGCCGGACATGTCCGCCCCGCTTCGCCCGGCCAACCACCGCCTGCCACCTGTCACGCCGCCGCGGCCCGCGAGGCCCACGGCCGACCCGCCCGCACGCGCGCCTTGGCCGAGCCGCG